>NW_028277755.1:0-300000 GCF_059751315.1 Micrasema longulum
CATTTAGCATGTGAGAGTTTTTTTAAAATAATTTGCTCTGTATTTTAAACTCAAAATCGGTTTGTAAATACTAGCTGAGTATGTTTTTCTGTATTTTTAATATAATGTATATATTTTGCGTGGTAGCCTTTTAAGGAAAATGAAATCACTCCCACATGTAGTCCGTGTATAAATATTTTCTGTCATTTGATATCTCGACAAGGATGCCGCAAGCCACAGTGACGGATTATGAACAAAGGTTGACCTCATAAAGCTTATTGATCTAATGTCCAACTTTCTATTTATAGATTGTTATTACGGTGTTTGGTGTTAAAAAAGTATCAACAAAAACAATTCGACAATCGATGACCGTTTTCACAAAGCCTACAAAAAAACAAAATGTGTTTTTTGACGGAAATTGATTCTGCTATAAAAGATCTATCGATTGGTGAAATATAATTTTAGCTAAATGGTCTAATCTATCATTTAATTGAGTAATAATATTAAAATATTTTTAAAATAACATGCCCTATAGGTAGGTATAATATGTCGGCGTATAAAATATAACAACAAACCAATTAAAAATGATTTTATGCAAAAGTAATATTATACAGGGAGTTCTTTAAACCCTGTCACATCCGAAACCACGATGATCAGTATCGGCAAGAAGACATATTGGCATATTTCAAAAAATATTTAGAACGAAGAAAATTTGTAAAAATTGAATATTAAAAATAACAAATGGTTGCTTACATCTGCAAAGGAGAAGCGAGAGGGGCGCGGTTAGCGGTATATCAGACTCCCCCTCTCTCCTCCTTTCTCCCCTGCAGAAGTAAGCAACCATTTGTTTTTTTTAAATTTTATTTTTGTATATTTTATTCGTTCTAAAAATATATTTTTATGTGCCAATATGCCTTCTTGCTCATGCTGATCATCGTGGTTTTGAATATGACAGGGTTTAAAGAACACCCTGTATATTATATCCTAATACATATCAACGTTTCTCATACTTTCCTATCACAACATATTAAATATATCGTTTTTGTGAATATTCAGAATGTTTGGATTTTTTCAAATGAATAGTTCAGCTTCTTCGATAATATTGACTTCCAGTATATGATGTATTTTTGTTTTTGTTAAAATCCAAGTAATTATTTTTTATGATAAAAACCCCTCTCCTGAAAATGTAACTTTTTGTAGATATTTCGCTTTGTGAAAACAGTCCTGAATTTTCGACCATTTTTATCTTAATTCTGTCTCTCTCTGTTTTTTTACCGTCACAACATTAATGTCGACTCTTCTGTTTTCGCCTTCGTTTGCCAAACGTGTGAATCTGTTTGCTTTTTAGTGACGTGTGTCTTATGTTTTTCGATTATTGGCACCTACTTAATAACTGGTGTTTTATCTTTATATATATAATTCCTCTGTACGTGTGATGTCACTGAACTCCTTCTAAACGGCTTAACCAATTTACGTGCGGTTTTCAGAGAAACATAGATCTTTGCGCTGTGCGTGTTCGTAGATATTAAAATCTTCAGTCTTATATCTAAAAGAGATGTAATGAGCATAAACGTTTTATTCATCGATCTACTAGGGTTGCATTCGAGGAGAATGCATTTATGAAAAAATAGAAAGATGTTGGTTTTTTGTGTATAAAAAAGTTTGTTTTTGAATGTTTACAAACAGCATTTGTTTTTTGTGGATCTCAATCAGATGCTTTCCTCAAATTCCTTATAATTTCTACCCATTTATTTCTTAATACTGAATTTTTGATAATACTAAATACATTTACATTTTTAAAAATCGTATTCTTACATTAGTACACCCTTAGAGTATATACATCTAAGAGTACACCAAGAGTACACCACTCTGTTGGTGAGAAGATCGGAGTTTGACGTTTGCAAAAAGAATGCCATATTTGAAAAAAAAATATTTTATGTTTTGGAATTCAACCATAAACGAGTACCAAGGTACTTACTTGAATTCAATATTTGAATATGAACAATTTTTAGTTTTGGAATTTAATCACAAACAAGTATCTAGGTACCTACTTATCAATGAAAAGTCTTTTGCCAACGTTCGGACAGGACAACGTCTGTCGGGTCCGCTAGTAACAAATATATTATTGAATTTCGCACGGGTACAATTTTATTTTGAAGCGCCTATACTATCCTCAAAACGTCACACATTTTAAAGACTATGAAGAAGCTGCACTCAATCACAAAATCAATATATATATATATATATATATATATAAATACATATATTTATTTTTATTTTATTTTAAAGGAAAAAGAAATATTAGCGTCATTATAAGATACCTATATATTTAAAAAATTCTGGCTATCTTCCACGAGTTGAAAATAACTCACTATTAGAAAATGAAAATCATGTTGGGGTAGAGTGGGGTTCGAACCTCGGACCTCTGATCCGTGAATCCGCAACACTAGCCACGGGACCACAACCCGATATATTGCAATCTAGAATTATCACTGATATAAAAACAAAACAAAAGAGTCAATTAAAACTTAGATTGCCCGTGGTGTAGTGGTCAATAAAGTGCTGGGAGGGAAATTATGATGATAATTAATTTTTTCAAAGATGGTATTTATTCATGCATTTCATAATATACACAGTTTTTTGTTAACTTTGCCCAGCTGTATGAAACAGTGCTTATGATTTTCTTGTTGTATTACTGTAGAATATTTTATTATTTAAACTTTCTACTGAATATGCTGCATAATTTTTAGGTTATTTTTTAAAATATAAATCTTGTATAATTTTTAGGTTTAATTTTTTTTTTAAATCTGGGTAGAAGGAAATTTATGTTTTAAAAAAAAAAGTTAAGCCAAATATGTAGTATTATAAATGTTTGTAAACGGCAGTTTTGCCGTTTATGCTAATAAAATAAAATAACGAAATAGTACTTTAAAATCTAATTTGTGTTGCGTATTATTGCTTAACTGTTTGCAAAAGTAGGTTGGTATTATTTGTTAATTTATTTGAGAATTTTATTTGCTACGTTTTTAATTTTATGTGCTTATGCACTTTGGAGGAAAATACTGCAAAACGCAAGTCGAACAAAACTCGTTCAGAGTATTTCTTTAGCTTGGCAAAGGCATGCAAAGGCATGTAATTACTATGCACACGAAATATGACCCGTATCGTGCAATCACTAGGAGAAAAAAGTCAATCTAAAAAAGACGACTCTGTATTTATTGGTGCATTTACGCTATAATCATATTTGTAAGAAAGTCAATAACATACATAGTAGTTTTAATGACTCTCGTATAAAATAATTATCTACATCTAGATCTGCACACACACACTTACACGGTCTCGATAAGTAGGTACTTACATTATGTTTGTGTGAGGTGTATCGTGAGCGTTCAAAAAATATCAGTTGACTGAATGCCACGAATAACATATAAAATCAATAAGTAATGCTGATTTAAAAACGACACTTATTTTCAATAAAGTTTTTCAGGTGAAATTTTTTTCTCAGGTTAAGTTAAAATAATTTTGTTATTCTTCTTTATTTGGTTTTAAAAACGCATATGAAAAAATTCCATAACATTTTTATGCGCTTTTTATTAACGCAAAATTATTGCGTTTTTTAGTATCAGCGGTTGGAAAAAAAATTACAGTTCTCAGAACGAAAAACAGTTTTCACGATGCATAAAAAAATGCGCAACTCATAAATCTGATTTTGAATTAACTCATTAAATTCTAACTTTACGGGAGGGAACGCCCTCACTATGAGAACCTTTGTACGTCTTAAGACAATTCAAGCACATTAATAGTTTTCATGAAAATCAGTTTATGAAATATATTATTCTATAGTAGCGTTATTTTATTTTCGTGACTGTCTCGATGTTTGCATTTCAAAACAGAAATTATGTTTTTAATATTTACATGTATTTATGCTTGTAGTTTGATTACCCGCTTCAGTAATCATTAAAAAATATATTAAAAAAGCATTTTTTTAATGAATGAGTTTTATGTATTGAACATATATACTCTATATCCTTCGTAAAAGCCATTTCGGGCCCAAAATATGATTGAAAGTTGATATTATGGTGCATAGTGTTGACCGAGAAATCATATAATTTTTTTTTATCGTAATTAATTAACAATGTGCAAACTAGAAACAAAATGTTTTTTTTTATTTTTAAATTAAGTGTACCCAAGTATATTTATTTAGGAGTAATCTTTTCTGCGCGTATTTTTTTTTTGGAAAAATTTGATTCTGTTTTTAGCCCCTAGATATATGTAATATATTCGGAGTTGATGGGTGATTTACGCAGACGACACCGGATGATCTTCTACCATTTTACGACCGTGTTATAATTTATCGCCAGATTTTATCGCTAATTTTTAGATTCTGATCGGCCGTAACCCGTGGCTGGTGGCTCGTCTCGCCACTCGCTACTCCTCATAATAGAGTCAATTCACCACCATTCCCTTCGTATTTATATGTACTCGTATATGTTTCTACGGTGGTGCATGTTTTATTGACTTCTGTGTTTGTTTTCTAAACTCCGTAGTCATAAAATCGAAACAATTACAATTAATTGATAAATTTATCAAGGTATACAAAACATTTCGGTTTATCATTTTATAGTATTTATCATCTGAGGATGTGACTAAATCTCGGTAAAAAATATATCTGTGGGTTTGCGAGAGGCAAACAACGGTTACTCCAAATATGATGAAATTGCTTGGTTCTCTCTAATTTTTTCAATTTTTCCTAATATCAAAGATATTTTTTGTTACTCCACATTACACACAGAATATTGTTACTCCACACTACCCTAGAGGTAAATTACAGTAAGAACACAAACAGTACTAAGAAAAGTAACAAGAAAACTCTTAAAATTTTTTTTCGGAAAACAATTATTACAGAATTACTCACAAATACCTATTTACTTATTTTTTACGAAAAATACAAAATTATTTCCTGAAAAAAATGCTTTACTGTTGGTTTATCAGAAATCTAAAGTAATTTCGTATGACGATAAATTCTTAAAAATTAAAACCTATTGTTGATGTATAGGCACCATTATATCGCTAAATTCCACAAGTTAATCCTCTTTAAAATTATTTTTTTAAATATAAAATTAACTTGACCGGGTAATTTTTTTATAAAATAATTTATGATGCTCGTGTGCTGATGAATTTCGATAAACCGAATTTAAAGGTTTTTGAAAAAATTAGGGTATGACTAAATGTGAAATCACTGTGAAAGGAGTTATACTAAAACAAGTAGAGGAATTTGTGTATCCGGGAAGTTTGTTTACTAGGGGTGGAATGACTGAGAAAGAGATTGAAAGGAGGGTGAGTGCCGGGAACAAATGAATGTTTGTCGCAAGAGGCAAAATTAGCAGTTCACAGTGGAGTCCTTGTCCCGACCTTGATGTAGGGGAGCGAAGTATGGATTTGGAAAAACAGGGATGAAAGTAGGCTAAATGCTGTCGAAATGCGATCTTTCGGACGAATGTGTGGTAAAACTATGTACGATAGATGCACAAATGTTGAGATCCGTACATTATGTAAGGCTGAGATAAGCATTATCGACAAAATCAAGAAAGGAGCTCCGCGCTGGTCGGGACATGTAGAGCGAATGGACAGCGAAAGAACGGCTAAAAAGACTTACAGTACGAATGTTGATGGATGCAGAAATAGAAGCATGCATGACCAAATCCAACAAATACTTGAAAATGGACATGTCAAAAGTCAGAATAATCGGCGCGCGTGCGTGGGAAGATGTATGAATGTAGAAAAAGCGAGATCTGTATGCTAAGATAAAGTGATGTGGCGTTCTATCCTCTCTGCCTAACCTTACGGGGAAACGATGTAATGGTTTTTTGTTATGATGCTCATATTTTTTATGATATTGTAATACAAAAATATACGCTCTCACATGACAAAAATGACAGTAAATAGTTTTTTCAGAAACCTCTTAAAAATTCTACTGTGGACTGGGGAGTCTGAATACTATTCAAATACAACATTGCGTTGGGGGCCTCCGTAGTGTAGTGGTCAAGACGCTTGACTCACGCACGGTAGGTTCCGGGTTCGATTCCCGGTGAGAATCAATGTGATTTTTCTCAAGCCCGGGTGTTTTGCGATGTAATTCACCTCTGTAATTGGGCCTCCTGGCCTGTTGTGGTGCAAAAAAAACAACAAAGACGCGGTACCCGAAATTCGGACATCTTCCTTTTGTTTAACTTGTAAATAAGGTAGAGATTATTTTCATTCTTAAAAATAGTGAACTACCGCTGCGGGTATTTTAATTATAAAATTGGCATTAGATATTTCATTTCCATGTTTGTCATTCGCCGTAAAAAGTCTGCGAGTAAGAAATAATTGATGTAATATTTTAATGGCTGTTATGAATGCAGCAAGACGAGACGAATGGCCGACACATCCGCCCGCTATCACAACAGGTGACCCCTCCCCTCCGCCTAGACGAGACTATTGATGGAAATTATAGCTATTTTATTAGCGTGCCAAACAAAATAGCATAGAATGTTTACTGCTAATCCTATATGATAGTTTGATATTTCTGGATTTTCGGCCAATTTTTCCCCGTAAACTATCACTATTTACTTTTCCCGTTAAACTGGCTTATGACCTTTATTGATCACCTGGCATTTTTCCGACGCAGTTGTGATGGTAAGGTAATCCTCGTCGCTTATTGTGATGACCTTAGATAGGCCGAGTAATAAAAATATTTTTTACTGCATTGCAGAGACTTTTATTTTAGTCAAGGTTAAGGCTGGAATCGCTCAATACCACTCCATTCGGAGACATTTTCAATATCTAGACTCGAGATGCTAGTATTGAAATTTCGGGACCTGCAGAACGATAAACAATACATACCAATTAAGGAATATAAAGATGATAATACCATATTATATAATATATATATATATATATATATATATTTTTAAATATTACAAATAAAAATACAATATTACAACTAAATATATTTTTTTACATTAGTTAAATACATATATTTACATTAACGTTTCCCATTACGTAAAAGAAATAAACAATTCTTGTGTACATAATAGGGAATGACGTCTTACAATAGTTTAATTGATAATATTTTTAGGATAACATATATAAATTACAAAAAATATTATAAACGATGTTTTTAATCAGTGTTACATAAAGAAGAATTATAAATGTAACTTTTTACTCCTTTTTTATAAATATTGTATTCCTGACTGTACTTTTTATTATCTTTGTTCATTTCATTAAAGAAAAATATTCCTCTGTAAGTATTATGATGTTGTGCTGTAGTTGTTTTGGGAATTTAGATATTACCACCTGTTCTAGGTCGCGTACTTACGTTTTGTGACCTAGAAATACTACTATTTATTTTATCTTTATGTATTTGAAGCAAACAATTATTTTTATGTAGAAATTTTATAAAACCTTACTTTTTTTAAATAATTGAACATTGGAAAAAGTCAACGGTTTTTTTCAAAATCACTTTTATAATTAATTTTTGTAATCCGATTATTCCGAACTGTAATATAGATTGGACGAATGCAAAGTAAATTGATTTTTATTTTTCGATGGTTAATATATTCCTTAATCTAATAAATACATATATTAGTTTTCTCATTTTATTTACAATATTATTTATTTGCTCCTTCCATTTTATATTTTTATCAATTATAATGCCTAAATATTTTATGCTATTTTTTTCAGTGATTTGAAAGCAATTATTATTATGAAACTGATATCCTTCATTGCATTTTGTTGTGTGGATACAAATATTTATAGGAGGTATAACTTGTTCTTTCAATGTAAAAGTGATGTTATATGTTTTTTTCAGTATTCAGAGACATAATATTGTCATCGAACCATTCTTTGAATTTATTAGTATCTATAATTGATTTTAAATTTACTTCGTCCCATGAAGATCCTCTTATAATGAGTACGGTATCATCAGCATATTAAATTATATCACCATTCATATTCTGTATATCAAAAATATTATTAACATATATAATAAATAAAATAGGTCAAATTACTGTTCCTTGAGGTATCCCAAAATCTGAACAAAATATTTTATTACTAAAAGTTAAAAGTGTCATTAAGTTTCACTATCTGTTGACATTCTCTTAAGTAACTTTGAAACCAATATATAACATTTCCGTAAATACCAATTTGAATTAATTTACTAATTAGTTTGTCATGAGATATACTATCAAAAGCTTTTCCTAAGTCAATAAAAATACCTAAACACTTTTTACTATCGTCGAGACTTTTATAAATGATCGAAGTTAATTTAGCTAAAGCATCTTGTGTGCTTGTATTTTCTTTAAAACCATACTGACGTGAATTATTTTTGTTTTTCTGCAAATTTGTAAGTAGTTTTTTAATAGATTTTTCAATTTTTTTTGCCGTATTAGAGGTAAGAGATATTGGTCGATATTGAGTAACGTTTGTTGAGTCTCCAGATTTGTATATTGGTGTAACTATAGATTTTTTATAAATTGTGAGAAACAATCCTTTCTCTAAACTTTGGTTTATTATAATATAATGAACATGAAGCTAGAATTTTACGTCAGTGCTAGCGCAGGCAACGCTAAGAATCCTAAACACAAAACTCACTCGCCAGGTCAAAATTACCTTTTTAAATTAGACTTAGGCTGGATCAGGGCGGTGCTGCTCGAAAGTATGCTAAAGCTGCACATATTTTCTCTAAGCTCTGTCTGGAGCATGGTGGCTGCTGGTGGCTAGCCGACTTCACCCATAACTAGTTGATGATTTAAGAACATTTTTAGATTATATTATTTTAGTGTATTCATTTTAATATAATAAAGTTTCATTTAGGTTTACTTCATGCACTTCATGCACTGTTTTACTTCATGCACTATTTTTTATACGAATTATCGTCAGTATTAAATAATCTGGAAGTCTCGAAATGTCTAGACTTGGACTTCGAGTCTCGTTTCAGTCTCGTGACTCAAATTTGTATCGAGATTGGAAGCCCTAGCTCGGATCCCCCCTTCCCTTCGTCGCATATGTGTATCTGCGCCATCTCTGGAAGATACTTAAAACTAGTTTACACTACATTGTTTTTTATTAACGATAGAATTTGCTATTAGCAATATCAAATTACTACCCGCTAATGTTGCTTTACTTTATTGCCGCTTTTTGAATTCTGCTATCTGCAATCCTACTAACTAATTTTATACAGCCTGTAACTGGGAGGGCGGATCATCGGTGGCAGAGCGATAGGGAACCTCAATGCCTATCGATTTAACCCCCATGTATGTTCAGCGATATTCAATCGTTTAAAAGTTATTCAGATTTTTTATTAAAAATCCGATTTTAGACTGGATGTCCCAAGTGTAGCCAATCAATTAATTCTACGATAATAATTTTCTTTTCACAAGTAGCTTAATAGTAGGCCTTTTATCCAGTTTTGAGTCGTTATTTGATTGAATTCCTAATAAAAAATAATCTTTTCCAAAAAATAATCAAACTTAATTTTCCAACTAACTTTTAAGGGGTATAAAAAAAAAATTACGTAAAAAAATGTCGTTTAAAAAACTAGTCTTATTTATGGAGAAGTAACCCTAAAAAATTACATTTGGCTAGTGCTAAGGCATCATCTTAAAAAGTGAACTTGAATTGTATAAGTGCTAAAATAAATATTTTTTCTGTGCATCAAAGACGTACTTTAAAAGTGAGCTAGCTTATTTTGGTTAGACTACGCAACGATACTAAGCAAAGAAACAAGATTTTCTTTGTAAAAGAACTGGATAGTGTCAAATTAAAATACAAAGACATGTTATTTTTTTAATTATTTTTAAAGTTAATGCTCAAAACAGGCTCCATCATTCGCTTTGCATAGACTACACCTTTTACGATATGTTATAGCGTTTCATCAAATGTTGCATGTTAAATTATCACTTACCACGAAATTAAATTGTGATTTCACGATGCTAATGCTATTGAAATTACATTATGATTTAACGGTGCTAATGCTAATTATTCCCTCACTAGAGGCCGGGTATACTTTTTACGGCGACCGGACGTAATTAAATTGGCGCGTATATTATGCTGGCGTTATCCGCGATTTAAAAAAAAAAAAACTTTTGCTCCTCATCTCGTTAAGCTGCTATCTGTGTCGATTAACGATAGATTGGACTGGACAAAGAAATTACCCCTTATACGTAGCACGCAATAGGGAAATATTACATACTACGAATACCCATAAAAATATATGTAATGGATATAAAAAAAATTGATTGTAGTGAAATGGATATTGTGGAGAAATGTATAATGCATACATAACTTTCAAAATTAAATTATCTAAAATATGTACTTACAAAAACGCGACATGTGGATTATTGTGACATCAAGATTCGTGATGATTTTCTATTTTAATTTAAACAGTCACAAACATGGCTCGGTTATACGGTCACCATATTATAAAGTGCATATAAATAATATCGAAAGAATTCAACATAAATTTTTACGTTTCGTTAATTTTAAATTAGATATTCCAGTTGAACATATTAATTATACATACTAAAATAAATATTTAAATTTACACACATTAGAAACTAGAAGAAAATTAAATGATTTGTTATTTTTATTTAAAATATTAAATTCAATATTTGACTGTTAAAACTAATTAACTTGCATTGCCCGGCCGGATTACTCGATTTAATAAACTCTTCTATATAAATGTATCTACAACTAACTACAGTGCACACTCGCCTATGAGGAGAATTCATGTGTTTGCAAACGAATACGCAAATGATATAGACACTTTTGAATTTTAAAAGGCAGTGTATCAATTTATTATCTCAAAATTTTAATACTTAAATAATACTTTGTTGTTTTATATTGTATACCTTTTATCTGTATTCTTAATTAATATTTTTCTACATTATTCTAACTTTAAGATTCTTTTAATATAACCAATGGGGAAAAAAGAACTTCTGTTCTCTCTACTGGAATATATGTATGTAAGATTAGTTTTTATGTATTTTTATTTTCTTTTTCTTATTACTTCATTTTAAATTTTTTGCTACTTCTGTGTAAAATATATGTCTGTTCTTTATATATAAATATATGTAAAACATTTAAAAGCCTACAAGGCGTTTATATAAATAAATCAATCAAATTTATCCGAATCGTGTTGTAACGAGTGTCGCTAATGCGTTAGACTGTTTTTCGCAGGAATTCAAAATTATACATTATTTAATATTTTTTTATGCTAAAAACTAATAAGTAGTAAAATAAATCCTGTAGATTTTTAATGCGTTTGTGTGCGTTTTTTTAACGCGCCGGCTCTTGTTAATCGATCTGTAGTTTTGTAGAACTCAAGCGCTTCCAGTGGACCGGGACTATGGCGTGGCGGTTTGGCTAGTTCGGCCGTTTGGGTCCCCGAAATCTATTCGTTTTGCTTGTGTTGGTATCGCGTAGACTAGACGATTAATCGGGAAAATAAAACTAACCATAGGTACTTCATTCGGTACCACGGTTCGTAGAACTCGATATTTGAAGAATACAGATACTGTGTGTTTCATTTCCCATTTTTACCATTTAATACCCAATTCTTCTAATTCTAACTAAAAACCTTTTTTTCTAAAAAAAAAGTTTTTTTATGCACATGCTGGGGAAAAAAATGTGATTTTTTTTTCATATTTAAGTTTATGTGAACAATATGCTACCTCGGGCATTAAATGGCTAAAAAATACAAGAATGTAAGGAAAACAAGAAATAACGATTCTTATGAACATCTTTTTATATAATAATGAAAGTTGCGGAAACAATTTATTTTTTAAATCGGGTTGTGGTCCCGAGGTAGTATTGTGGGCTCACGGACCAAAGGTCCCAGGTTCAAATCCCACTCTACCATAACTCGATTTCTATTTTTCCAGCACAAGTTATTTACTACTGAAATGGTCTGAACATTTAAATATTAGAGTAAATAATAAAACTCTAGTATTTCTATTTATTTCTAAAAAATATATATATATGAAATATATATCTTGAAATCTTTAAAAATGTGAAAAAACAAATCATCCTTTGAACTTTAACTAAATTTTGACAGAATACGTGTTACTGACTTTTTGTTTCAAATTTTATCGAAAAATTTTACCCTGGTGGCGACTTTTTAAAATAAATTATTATGGCTAGTATGTTTACAATATAATAAAGAAGTCACCGAGTGATAAACATGTTTGAAATCACTTTTTCACACCGATTATCGGTTTGTAGCAGATCGTCTACATTGGGCATCGTAGGATTAAACTGTTTTTTACTAAGCTTTTTAAGCAAATTGCAACAGAGATGGAGGACATTTACAGAAAAAAATACCAAATGTATTTTCAGGGCTTGTGACCAGTCATTAGCTAGTTTGATTGGACACTTTACACGCTGTGTAACGTTCACCATTTTGCCTATATCGGAATATTTTTTCAATTTTTCTACCCCTTGATTTTAGTGAAGTTAAGATCATTAATTACAGAAATGATGTATTTCTATGATATAATTCACAATAATGTTGATTCAGTATTTCGTGTTGAAAATGTATCATTGTACGTTCCCAGTAGGCGTCTGAGATCATCTGCAGGCTTATTCTGTCACGATTTCTTTCGTTCGTCATATATCCATCTCCCTCTACTGATATCGAATTCCTATTTCGCTCTCGTTCCCTCTCATGCGATACGAATGAATTTACGAAACGAATTAGTTTCCAAATAAGGCCACTGATACTTTTTACCTTCCTATTTTTACAAATAATATGGCATATTTTAACCCTCTTGCTAGAATGTTAAGACTATAACAAAATATTGTCATCTATCTTATACAGTGAATGATTATAAAAAAATATATTATGCTGTGTTTCTGAAATCAAATGTGTAACGTTTAGTTTTGTTTGTGTAAATTAATTTTCGTTTCTTTTATCTTATTTTCCCTTTTCTTTTCTTAAAAAAAAACAATAAGTCTTATCTTTAACTCGATCTTTATTATTACTTAAATTTATTTAATTTAGCTACAAACTCTTTTATATAATTTATGAATGATGGTGGAGTTCTATAATTGAGGATATAATGATACCAATGCTTACTTACAAATTGTATGTATCCTTGATGATCTTCCAAATAAAATAAAATAAGAGAACTGAAACCTTTATTGTTGTGAAGAGTTTATTGTTCTTAGTTTACAAAAATGTCTCGAATGTCTCGAACAAGTAGAAGAATTTGTGTATCTGGGAAGTATGTTTTGAAGACATGGAAGAGTAGAAAAAGATGTTGAAAGGAGAGTGAATGCGGGCAACAAAATGAACGGAGCACTAACCGCAGTAATTTCTAATAAGAATATGTCAATCGAAGCTAAACTGGCAGTGCACAACGGAGTTTTAGACCCACCACTTATGTATGGAAGGGAAACAAGGAACTGGCAGAGGAAGGATGAAAGCCGAGTGAACGCGGTTGAAATGCGATCTGGGTTACGAATGATGAAATCAGGCGAGAGTGTAAATCGTCAAGTATAATTGATAAGATTAAGAAAGGGTCTCTGAGATGGTTTGGTCACGTAGAACAAATATACGACGAAAGAATGGTAAAACAAGTATATATGGCAAAAATGAACGGTAACGCGAGACGAGGACGACTGAGGAAGACGTGGCATGATCGGATAAACCAAAATCTTAAGTCGGGTCATGTCAAAAGCAGACAGAACCGAAGGGCATGTATGACAAGATGTATGAATATGGAAGAAGCTAGGAATGTATGCCAGGATAAATGTGTGTGGCGGTCCGTTCTCTCGTAGTAGTAGTTTACAAAAATTTAGACAACCTCGAAATATTTTTATGAAATGAAGACGAAGTTGTCCTTGAGAAATTGAATATCGAATCCTGTTTTGTAAAATATAAATATTAATTTTATTTGGTAATCTTTCGATCCTATCTTTTTTTACTAACGCCTAATTAATTTGAATATTTTGTCTCCGTGCCATTTTATCAAGCGATTAATCTATACTACAATACTACGGAACAAAAACTAATGATTTATGCATGTTGACTTTGAATGAGTTCCTTATTAGTTGTTTTTTATTCGAAAATTCTTAGCATTCCGCATTTTAATAGCCTCCTTTTTTTATTTATTTATTCATTTACTCGCCCTACTGGCTTTTACATTTATTAGAAATACATTCAAGTTCAGCAGTGAAACATAAGCATGTACATTTAGTTCAAATTAAAAATAACATAAGACAAACTTAAAGATACAATAATAAGTAAAAATAAGGAAATGTACCAACATATGGGTATGTAGAAAAATATTTAATAAATTTACATATAAAAACATACACACATACATACATGTATGCACATATAGGTACACATATATGCATATACATACACATAAGTATCTACATTATTATAGAGATAGGTACATGAGAAGAAAAAAAAAATTAATAAAGAACAATATTAAGAATTTTTATACAGATTAATTTATAACCTTTTGAATAGTTAACCTATAATTATATCAAGACAGACGAAATATATAAACTTTCCCATACTTGTTTTTAAAACAAATATATCCTTATTCAACATTGGCGTGTTTTACTTATACTAACACTTTCTACTATAACATTTCTGGAACACTGTCTGGAGTGAAAAAGATATCATTTTTTTGCGGTGTTCTTTAGGGAATCTTTTAAATAATCACCCGCCCTCTACAGACTTTAAACCTTTTTTGGCAATGTATCCTGTAGGATACATACTATCGTTTTTCCCAAAAACTAAAATAATATTATTCACTGAATTATCACAATTCATAGCAAACTTTGATCAAATCATAAAAAATATTTTGTTTGGGATTCCTAAAGCCTTTCCAACCACTAAATGCGTAAAAAAAATATTTTTTCGTTCTGCCAAAATGTTTATTATCATTATTTCCCTTTCCGCACTAGGTGTAGTACGATCGTACGGTGGTGCGGATTTATATATTATTTGTTCTGTTTGTCACGGTCTTAGTGTAATTAACGCATTTTATCATCACATCGACCCTTACGTACGTATGGAATTGAAAAATCAGAAATGAAAGTAGGTTGAACGCTGTCGAAATGCGATATCTCGAGCGAATGTCTGGTAAAACTATTTACGATAATTAGATACGGATAAACGTTTTATTATTATTATTTTTTTATTTTTTTAAAGAAATATTTGCGTTCTTATGATTTATTGATTGATTTACTGTTTATATGTTTATAGAACTCCATATTTAAACTTATAATATTAGAAATCAAACACTTATTTGAGTCTACTGAACACTTTATTTTATTTTTACAACAAAAAAACAAGCATTTCGTGACAATTGTTTCGCCTTGTTAGGGCATTTTCAAACGAATGTGAAGATTAGATGGATTGAATGTCCTTATATAGTTATATAATTCAAGGTACTTAAGTAGAAAATAACAATAATCTTATGAACCATAGCATGTGCATTAATCATAATTGAGGGAAAAACCAATATATATTTTATATTTGTAAAAATAAAATAAAGTGTTCAGTAGACTCAAATCAGTGTTTGGTTTCTAATATTATAAGTTCTTATGATTTACCCAAATATTTATTTTTGAGGGCCATTTTCAACGAGTTGTAAATAACTTACTATTAGAAAATGGGAATCAAGTTGGGGTAGAGTGGGATTCGAACCACGGATCTTTGATCCGCGGGTCCGAGACACTAGCAACAGGACCACAACACGATTCAAATTTTTTTTCTGCACTGCAACGGGCCAGGAGGCCCAATTACTTTGGTGAATTACAGCGCAGAACATCCAAATTTAATAATAATAATTATAATGGTTTATTAACAAAAATAACAATAACTTTATCTATTACATACACAGTTAGGTAATAGATTTCTCTGGATCATGTGTAGTCTGCCTAACTAGGTACAACCTAAGGCAGACATGTTTGTGCAAAATAAACAATAATATTACTACCATCTAGTTAATTAACTATATCGTTATACAATATTAATTTATGCCATTTATTATGTAAAAATGTTTTTGAGTAAATTTTCCGATGGTTGTGTTCTAACCGGGAATCGAACCCGAAACCTTCCGTTCGTCACACTCGCCCTCCACTTGGTGTGAATGAAGGCGTTATTTTATCAAAAAATATATTGGGATAGCTTTAACCACAGATGTATCTGATTTTTGTTTTTGTCACATGATACCTTTATCCACTCACGTCTCCAATTGTCGAATGCACTATGAGATGCGTAGAATAATAAAGTGAGTGAGTAATACCAACGACTGTCTTTTTTGCATCCACTTTAAGTTTTTTTTTAATGGTAATGGAGATGTCGGAATGTTTATTACTTGTTTCCTTCTTAATTTATTTATTTTGCCTCCAATAAGGATAAGTTTAGTCGAAATGGTGGCCGTTTTACCCTTGCATTGATCCTTGTACCGGATGTGGGTTAAGTTGTTTGGTATGTTGCACAAGAGAGCGAGCATTGTTCATCTTGTCAGTATTCAGTATATGTACAGTCTGACTCGGTTATAACGAGCACGGAAATAGCGAGATCTCGGATGTAACGAGGAAACAATAATCGGCATTTTAGTTAACGATTTTCTCCATACGTTTATTCACTTTTATAACGAGCTACTTCTCGGACATACCGATCAAAAATATTGTCAACTGTTGAGCCAAAACTCTTCAATTGTTTAAAAGCATATTTTTTTAATAAGAACCTGAGTTATAAAATCTATACGGGCGGTTAACTAAAGACCGATGCCGCGGGGCATCGGGATCTATGTACCTAATTTGTGTTTTCACCGACAACATTGAAAAAATATCACACACATGGTTGAAATTGCGTGTAAAAAATCCAAGCTTTGTGAACCCAGTAAGTACCGGCCCGGCACCACATTACAATTTACAACTTCTTTTATAGTTTATGAATGACGTCCTCATTTCATGGGTTTTTACAACGCTTTTCAGTTTTTTTTAATGTTCTATGGTCAATGCATGGTAAACATCTCGAATGGGTGATATCAGATTTAAAAAAAAACTAATCTTTAAATTAAAAACATGAGTACCAACAAGAGGTAGTGTTTCAATTCGTGAAAAGTGGCAATTAGTTATGGGATAGATGTGGCGCGAAAAATCTTGAGGTAAAAAATAAGAATGTTTATTCATCTGCATTTTTTGATTATCTTTTTGAACTGTGCGTATATTTATTAGTTTACTTAGTGACAATATGCAATGGAGATTGGATTTAAAAAACAACCTCTCTGGTATAACAAGTAATGCTTGTAACGAGCCAATTCAGCCGATCCCATCTTCCTCGTACTAACCAAGTTCGACTATACACTGTGTTTCAGGGTCAGACGCGAAACTTCAGCGGAACATTTCTCATGGCGAATTTATGAAAAAATCTAAATAAATTTTTCAGAAAAAGCATTTTTATAAATAAAAAAACATGTTTTTATAGTTTAAAAAAAGATTAAATCTTCAAATCTCGGACTAGCATATTTTCCGCAGACCCGTACCCTTGCCCTACAAAAAAAATGAGAAGCTATAAAACGCATTTGATTTACGAAACGCACCAGACGCGGACAAGGAAAGCGGCTGGGAAGCGGTTTGTGGATGGAATGCTAGACAGAGAAATGAAGAATTACTCAATTTCTAGATTATACAAATTACAAATTCTATTATACAAATTTATAAAGAAGAAAAATAAAAGAATTCGAGATGAATAAGTCACTCAGATACCAACATAATATTAAAATTCCTAAATTCCATACAAGTCATGGTCAAAATAGCTTTGTCTTCAAAGGTGTAAAAATTAAAATAAATTCCCAATGAACTAAAAACTATTAAAAATAATATATCAATAAATAAATTTAAAGTTAATCAAGAGAAATTTTTTGAACACGTGTAAAAACAACATTAAATTTTAATTAGTATGATTGTATTATTGTTTTATGTTTTTTCTTTATATATCCTATGTGTTTATTTTTCTTTCTCATGTACTCGTATTTAAAATTATATAAACTCTTATAAATAAACAACTACAACTGTGTAAGTCACTCTCCAAGCACAAGAGTTAGTCTCTTTTTTTGGAGAGTTGCAGTGATAACATTTACTAGATGTGTGGAAGTAGATATATTTAGAATTTTACAAAACCATGTACTTTTTATGAAATTTATGAATAAAAAAAATTTTTTTTTTGAAATATAAAAGATATTTTATACTAAAAAAAAATAGTTTTAGATTTTTTTTTTTTTTTTTTTAATTTGCCATGAAGAATGTTCCTCTTAAGTTTCGCTTGACCCAAAACATGTTATGTGTAATGGGGGTGTGTATATTATGTGTAATGGGGGTGCGAGCGAGAGTGCAAGTAAGGCCAAAGGCCAGAGTTTGGAATTCTGCATATTTTTGGTTTTGCTTTGGGTCGTCAATCTCGTAGAAACGTTAAATAATTATTCGATATTGAATTGGTTACTTCATATATAATTCTTACGGATTTGTTTTGTATACTTAGAAATATCTATAAAAATACCTGCATGTTTCAAAATGCCTTACATTACATTTATGTAACTACAGGTAATTAATTAGTATTTTCGTTTAGTAATAAGACTTTTCCCGGTGGGATGATACAGTTTTTCGGGATAGAAAGTAGTTTGTATCGATTGCCGGTCCTCTAACTATCGCTATAAAAAAATACCATTAACAGCGACTTTATTCTATTAATAAATCCAAAATCCTACTACAAAACTAAAACGAAAAGCAAACCAAACTAACCATAGATAAAGTAAGCGAATTATCGAAGTTTAAAGAATCAATTTTAAATTGATTATTTTTGACATCCCACCTTACTGTGTACACATTTTCAAATAATGTTGGTATTGTTTTTATATTTCATTATTTTTTTAGTGTATTTCTTTCATTTTGGGATGATAATTAAGTACAATATTTTGAGTATGTCCTAACTGGCTGGATATCCTCCCTAGGAAGTTATTTAGATATTAATTTGTTGCAGCAGAGAGGAAAAATATTTTCGAGAAAGAGTAATGGAGGTCTAGGCATTTACAGGTCTTATGATCTGTCATTGGCTGGTTTAAGTACCCACTTTACACGTTGTGTAACATTCACTATTCTGCCTATGTTTTAACATCCATATTTCCTGAACTCTTCCATCTGTTGACTTTTGTGAAGTAAAAGAGCTGAAACCTTTATCATGTGGGTGAGATTCATCCAGCTGAACCAATTCACCTACTCGGTAACGCCAAGACCAACGCAAAGAAGTATAAAATTTGGAATATTGTTTCCATGCTTTGCCATAAACCCTGTAAATGCCTAGACTTGCATATTCTCTTCTCAAAAGTAAGTAGCTTATTTCAGTTCTCATCTCTCCGGCTATCCTTGTGCAAAAAATCACGTCAATCGGTCTCCCCATTTCGAAGTGTAAGAAACACACATACAAACACACTTTTCCATTTATAATTTGTGTGTGGATTGTATCGTATAAATTATCTGCTTTGGAGTGTGGGTACACGAGTGGCGTTAGCTCGCAGTTAAAATTGCAATTTTCGTTTCCTGTAGTTGTATCTACATACGAGCATTA
Organism: Micrasema longulum; assembly: GCF_059751315.1. Lineage (NCBI taxonomy): Eukaryota > Metazoa > Arthropoda > Insecta > Trichoptera > Brachycentridae > Micrasema > Micrasema longulum. The sequence goes on from NW_028277755.1 coordinate 19,616, forward strand.
GCCCTATGCACATATATTGATTTTAAAATCGTAAAATAGCACTGACCCAACTTATTGCTTTGGTAGGCTTTTGTGGTCAGCTCTTCTAGTTCCCAGGGTGCGTAATCTTCTGTTCTGGGTGTCGTTTTCATCTCGGTCGTTTCTCTGCAGGATTTTGAAGCATTCAGTTATCCAGGAGTTCTTTGGTCTAACTCTGGATAACTGTCGAGGAAGATCCAACGACATTGCCTTGTTTTCCGTACAGTCGTGTAATTTTATTTATGTTCTTATAAAAAAAAACACCTTATTATTTATTCGTATTTCAGCACATCTGCGTTAACCTGAATAAGAAAATAAGTCAAAATAAATATCTTTAACTTTATCTAGAACTTTCCTGGTACTGCCCTCGAATTGTTTCATCATGTCTATTCTCTATCAACTGGCTATACTATTGATCAGATCCTTCAGACCACGTCCAAGGAACCTATTATGATTCTTAATTACTCATTCTTCTTGCGGATTCGTCCTTAATGGGAATTCGTCCCTTTTTGGTCGAGTCTTTATTCGTCGTGATAGCGTGTCAAGGTGAAACGCGGTCTCTTTTTAGGAAAGACCGGATCTCGATACAGGACCGGATCTTCAAGGATGAATCACATTGAAATATTATGATAATCTCACATTTTCCGACATCAATTCGTATGGCAATGTGTTGCTTTGTATAGAATATTATTTTTCGCACCATAACGGGCCGCGAGGCACAATTTCAGTGGCGAATAACAGCACCTAACGGGCTTGATTTTTTTTTGTGTTCGCATTGGGTATCGAAACCAGAATCTTCCATGTGTTAGTCAAGCTTTTTAGCCATTACACCACGGAGGTCGCCATCATCATGGGATTAAATAATACATTTGGTTATCTAGCATTACTTAAAAAAAAAAACGGGCGCTGCGTAGCATGTGTAATGTGCAAGAACATCAATACAGGTTTCAGCTCTTAATTTTACAAGGAAGCAAACAGATGGAATTTAATAAATAGTTTTCTTTAAACAAACATCAGAAAAGTGAATTTTACACATTCTGTAAAGTAACCACTAAAACCAGCTAAAAACAGGCCTTGTTAATTAATGCCTAGACTTCCACATTTACCTCTCAAAACCTTCATCAAAATAAAATTCAATCTTAAGAACGCTATATTATGCAATAATAATAATAATAATAAATCTTTTATAACCGTAATATACGATATCATACATACAAAAAAAAATTAATTCATTATGATGTCTATTGCTTACATTAACTGTATTAATTACATTTTAATTTATTCTATTACATCTTCCAAATATTCATTTATAGTATAAAAACATTTATTGAATAGAAACACTTTTAACACACATGAATTTTTTTCAACACAATTTGTTTCCTTATTTTTGCTGGGGAGCTTATTATATATTTTTACTGCAATGCATATGGGCCTTCTTTGTATAAATGATTGTTTCGTTAATGGAATTTTGAATTTACTGTGTTTTAAGTGTGTCCGAATGTTTGTAGACAGGCTGAATTTCCTCCCTAGGGATTTATTTAGATTTAAATCTAAAGCACATGATAGAGGTTCCAGCTCTTTTCTTCACAAAGGTCAACAGATGGAAGAGTTGTGGAAGTGTGGACGTTTAAACATAGGTAGGCAGAATGATGAATGTTACAAAAAAATAATATCATATGAATAATGTGTTTAATAAGATCAAAATAATGTATTTGTTGGCCTCGTGGTGTTATGGTCAACGCGTTTGCCTACCATGCTAGAGGTCTCGGGTTCGATTGCCGACATGGGTGATATGAAATGTTTATTTAAAAGGGTGTTTTTACACTAGAATATTTTATTGTCCCTGGACTGGTACCTGAAGCGGACGACTGGTCATTTACCTCTCGTAACAATTTTTTTATCGATATACGCTGCAATTGTTGTAAGATGCTGTGCCAGATGCACCGTTAGGTGCGGAAAGGGAATGTCACAAACCCTGTACATGCCTAGACTTCCATATCGCCTTCTCAAAAATGTTTTCCCTCTCTGTTGCGACAGTTTTACGCTATATCCATTTGAAAAAAATGTACATTCGAAGTTGCTGAAATCTTTGAAAGGTTTTTTTTTCGCGGAAAAGTCACTTAAAATTAATGCTATAATCGCCTAGTAAAAATACGCCGTTAGTTATTTTGGGCGGACGCTAAGCCTCCTTATAACAAGAATGACACCAAATAAAAGCACATTTTTTTGGAATTTTATTTTATTTATTTCGAATACAAACACAGGTTAAATTAATATTTTTTAAAAAACTATATAAGATGTATACATAGTAGGGCCTGCCATCCAATTATATGTATTCACTAATTAATACTGTAATAAAGCTTAAACTATATAAATAATAAATATACTATATGTTAAAATAAGATAAATATGGACAAAACAAGGAGATAGTGGAAAGGAAAAGAAGGAAATTGATAAGGAGTGGTAAAGGATGATTGAAGGAAAGTAAGAGTGGAAAATTGCATTTGATTTAATGAATTATGAATGAAGAGCATGAATCAAGCCTATTAATTATCTTCTGTACATATTGTATGGAGTGTTAAATATATCAAGACTATTAAAAATTTTGTTAAATGTTTCTAATAAAGTGATGATCGATATGAAACATTACTGCGCATGATGAACTAATTGCTTTAATTTATTTATTTTTTTTATCCTAGACTGTCAACTAGAATTTTGAAATATATTTAAAAAATCATGCGAGTGACGCTACTCAAAAGGAACAAGTTTTGTGTGGTGTCATTATTCTTATAAAGGTGCGAATTGTTTTTTTTTTTTTTTTTTAATCAATACATTTTGTTCATTGTAAAACCATGACCCGGATTCAATAAAAAACAAATTGTGAAAAATTGGATACTGGGTTTAGGTCGAGAAAAATCGGAAAATTACTCAAAATACATTCTTAAATAATTAATGGTATAAATTAATATTGTATAACTGAATAGTAAATTAACTAGTAGGTGGTAATATTATTGGTTTTTTTGCATAAAAATGTCTGCCGTAAAACAGATTGTACCCAGTTAGGCAGACTAGACATGATCCAGAGAAATCTATTACCTAAGTGTGTATGTAGTAAATAAAGTTATTTTTATTTTGTTAATAAACTATTGTTATTATTATTATTGTTGTTGTTTTGTGCATCATCTATATTCAACAATTTAACGTCAATAAATTTAATGCAGTATAAGAGTACATAGTTCTTAAGGATTTATTTACAATATGGGATTGTTTAGTTAATTCCTTACATAGTATCGTAAATCTACACCAGCAGCACTCCCATACTTCACTTTTTCCATGTTTTTCAACCATTGTCAAGTATTCATTTTACCCAATTCGTTACATAGCTGCTTAAAAATCGTGGCATTTTAGTATAACAAAACCTATAATTTTTGGGTTTACTCTATTGAATGTTTTGTGATAAGCATCACAGTAAAATTTAATAATATTTACTGAATATTACAGTTTTACACAAGTGTCAAAAAGTGAACACATAAAATTAACTATTTATTCAATTAAAACGATTCCCTTCACTTAGTAACCAAAATTTATTTGTACGTTTATTATAAATATACTTTTAAAATTTTTTTTTTTAGATAAACAAATAACTTTTGAAGCCATTATTGATGTTTTGCAATAATCACAAATATTTATTGTGTATGGAGTTAATTGGCAGAATTCCTAATTAAAATTCGGTAATATGTCCGATATAGAGTACTATTATTGGATTTGATTCTGCTTTTATTTTTTTAATGTATGCAAAAGTGTATAATGTGACGCGTTTCGTCTGTTGGGGCATTAATCAAATAGATGGCACCTTAGCCTACCATGTTTCAAGGGCAATAGCTCCAAGTCCAATTCCCGTCAATTTCAACATTGCATATTTGTATTTTATATGAAATGTGGTTTTACTCTGCAATATTTTGTAGCCAATATTAGACATGTATCGGTACACGCTTCTGGCGATACGATACCTGTATTCAATGAAAACTATGGGCGATATCAATGCTAGTACAGAGCCCTCATTCTGACACATTTTCGGTTCGTAAGTTCGTTCGTTTCTCATATATCCATCTCACTCTAACGCAGTAAAAATCGTATTTTGCTCTCGTTCTTGCTGCGTATTATACGAATGAATTAACGAAACGAAATAATTACAGAATTATGATAAAGTGTATTCTGTAAGTAAGACATAAACGAAGTTGCTTACGTAAATGAAAGAGTCTCAACATTTGAATAACGGCGTAATGTATTGTGGTCTTGCGGCCAGTGTTGCGAACTCACTGATCAGAGATTCAAACGCCACTGTATCAAAATTTGGTTCCAATTTTATAACGAGTCATTTACAACTCGTTTTAAATGCCCCCCAAAATTAAAAGATTTGGGCATATTGTAAGAACGAATTTGTTTGTTAAAAAAATTGATTAAATAAACGGATAAAACCGGGAAAAAATGCAAATTGTTATTTTTTTATTTAACTTTATGAACTAATAATAAAAAGTACCGTTAATTTTAAAAGATTAGAGAATTTCAAAAACGTCAAATTTGAACCTTGTCAAATAAATGTCGCAGATTCTGATATTTCGGAAACACCAATGTATTGGCCATATGTCAATGTCAGTGTCGGATGTATCCCTATTCAATAGACTGACAACTCAAGCGTAAGAATGACCACCTTACCTTTATGCGTTATATTTAGTAAATCACCGCTATGCACTATCGTGTGGGCAGCGGCGGCGCGGCGGTTCGGTGTTTGTACCTACAAACTCGTATCAAATATCCTGCCCTCGCTGCAGTTGTATTGAAGTCCTCCCTACACCGACACACAGACAACACCCGCAAAGTGAGAGTGTCCTGTTAGTGAGACGGTTGGGTTAGGTTAGGTTAGGTTAGGTGTGCTGGCACCTGTGTCAACATTCCCCCCTCCCTGCCGCCCCCTACCCCACCATGAAGATATATCGTCAGGACTCTGAACAGATAATATTAATAGATTCCCCCGAGATGGAGTTATGTAATCTAATCATATTTCACCCGTAGATAGATACACTTTACATGTAATATGTTTGTATACTTCGCAACTAAAAACCAGTAACCACATATTTCCACAACTTTCATTTATTTTTTCGCCACTGACGTTTAATATACATACACTTTATTCCTATACTCAAATATTGCATTGCCTTCAACAATTAAAAAAATATATGTATGAAAAACGGACTTTTGATCTGTAAGTCCGCGACCTTAGCCACTGGACTACAAACCTGGGATTCGGTTTATTATGTTTTTGTGTACTGCCAAAAAGTATTTATTAAAAATTAAATGTTCGATGCCAATAATACCATACTAGGCAATGTGGAAATGTATTACTTATGTGAATACCTTAAATAAGGGAATATGGAAATCAAGGCATTTACAGGGCTTATGACCTGTCATTGGCTGGTTTAATTGGCCACTTTACACACTGTGTAACATTCACCATTTAGCCTATATTTGAACATCCATATTTCTTCAATTCTTCCATTTGTTGATTTTAGTGAAGTTAAAGAGCTGAAACCTTTATTGTTGTGAAGAGATTCATCTGATTGAATTATTTCACATACTAGGCAACGCCTGAAAACAATTTTTAAACTTCTTCTTGGACCAGTTGGTTTTATTACAATATTTGAGTTTGACCAAATGTTTGTAGACAAAAGACTGGATTTCACCCCCTCGGGAGTCATTAAGATTAACAAATTACAACAGCGATGGAGAATACCTTAAATAAGGGAATATTGAAATCAATGCATTTACATGGCTTATGACCTGTCATTGGCTGGTTTAAGTGGCCACTCTAATCTTAATGACTCCCGAGGGGGTGAAATCCAGTCTTTTGTCTACGAACATTTGGACAAACTCAAATATTGTAATATTACTTATGTATTGCAAAACCCTTATGTTACATTTTAAAATATTATTTTCTGGTTCACGAACAAATTTGCACATAATTATCTATTATAACAATATAAATCTTTATTTATTTTTATTAATATCTGCTTAAAGGTCATAGACATTGCATTGTTGCATCCATTACATTCAAATTGCGTATAGAAGGTGCAGTTTGAATGCATCTTGTTTGATGTTTATGTATACTTCACTAGCGATGTTAGCCATTATATTTCCATATGTAAATATTGTTAGGAATCAACAGGCGATGCAGTGTTTATTTCTGTAATATGTATTATATTTATATATAATTATTAAATATATTCACAATTGCAAATCGTATTATTGCACTTTAATCCAAAAACACCTTATTCGTTACTTTACCGCGTATAATTTCTTACCCCGTTCAACGGTTTCCGACCATACTAATAAAAAATACTTATATTATATAAAGAGTATATTTTTGCATGACAATAATATTCTCAATTTAATTTTTAACGTCCTAGCTCTGTATAACTAGCTACAAACAACATATCTAATATTTACCCATTATTATGTGCATTCTTGTCAAATAGATTGGATTTATTTTCAATCTTACTTAAGAGTCATTTATGCTATTTATAATACTAACAATAATGCATAACGTTGAATCGGGTTGTGGTCCCGCGGCTAATGTCGCGGACTCACAAATCAAAAGTCCGATGGTTACCACAGAATATAAATATTTTTGCAAATATTAATGTTACATTCAAGAGTATTCATAAATGAAAATATACAAAAAATGAACAGAAAAAACGAACTACTTACCCCTTAAAATATTTAAATGGCTAAATATTCGAGACTGCAGAATTGACAGTCGGATAGATCTGGTAAAGATGTCTTTAACGTCAAATTGACATACATTACTTTTTGTATATAGCGTAATTCATTGAATCGAGAAACAGTATTTAATGTTATTGAATTGAAAGGTTGAAATTTTACAATGTGACATTTAAATGGTGTACAGCTACAAATAAGAGCAAAAAAATGTACCTTTATTACTGAAATTTAGAGATTTTTTTCAACATATTTCGACATTTTAACGTTATGACTTTTGACATTTTAATGCATTTCATTGGAGTTATAAGCAAGAAATTTAAAGTCTTTTCTCCCTCATACACAGCGTTTAGAAGATGCCTTACAGAATGAGCTTTAAACGATAAATTTTCTCATACGAAAATGAATCCAAAAATGGATAAAGATCAAATTCCTATCCGCCAATTTAGTCGATCGTTCAACATAGCACGGCACAATAAAAGAACATAGGGCGGAATTATTAATGTTTTTTTTTAAATTATTTCATTTATCAATAGGCAGGTAAACACACGAAACAGTACACCATAAGGCCGACTAATCTCCAGTCGTTTTATTCAAGCAAAATTTTCACCCGCGAGTAGAAACTAAATAAATAAAACCGTATCTGAGTGCAAAAAAAGCTCCAACATATGTATTTGCACAGTGCGGTATAACAAAGTCATGATATTAGTGTTTTGTATCTAGGCCCGGAATCGGACATACCATGGGTTCAGTTGGCATAAAGAACCACACGCTTGCTTGTAAGGGAGTGAAGAATAACCGCTCGTATTAATTTACAAACTTGTATATTCCCGTCCCCTTTCATTTAAGTGGCGGAGCACTACCGCCACTTAGATCCGGCACTGTGCAGAACCATGCTGTATGTTATTTAAGCAATTTCTTCTAGGCAAAAATACGTAAAACTTCAATTTTCCTTATACATTCAATTTATTTTTCATGCGTCTCTTTTACTACTCCCAAGCACAAAAACCGTCCTCTGTCCAAGCGTGTCTCATTTAACCCACGAACCACGTCAAAATGATTGATTTGTGTGTGTCGAGACCTGTCTGCAGTTTTTATTTCATTTTTTCTAGCCTGCTCCCATTTGTATGTCAACCGTCTTAAGTAAATATTTGATCAGTTACATTATCAAGGAGCTAGCTAGTCCCACATACTGACTGCGTATCTGTTTGCATACTGAGCTTGTCGTCTTATGTGTACCAACTTCCCATTTCTATCTATCAAGGTTCAGATGCGACTTTTTAAGCTCATTTTTAAAAGATTTTCAACTGCGATGCATTTCATCTTGTCTCTGCATTGATTTAATTTAAAAAATACTGTTACTTACATTGAGGTATATCTCAATGGTTATACCTATACGCTGTCTAACTAACAAGTTATTCTAAAAATGCGTTTGTCGAACCTACAAAATACCAGGGGCGAACCGTGTATATAAGCGATTATGCGCAGCTTACCATTATATTTGACTAACTATAATAATGTTTTATTGTATCTTTATTTACAGAAAAACAAATAAATAATTAACCTTTATTTTAAATCATTTCCACTGTTTGTATTTTTATCCTAATATAAATATAAATTTTAATAAAGCGCGCCCAGCGCCTGCGGTGAGCCAATATATATACTATATACCTAAGTATACTATATTTAGAATGTTTTAACCCCAGTGCGGGTTTCTTCTCCTAGATTAAACTTGCAGATTACACAAATTATTTGAAGATTCTTGATTTGGAAAACAGTATTTCAAACATTATTTCTTAAGGACTATTTTTCTTTGAGATGGTACTTTTGACATAAGACTATAATTACTTTCATGCGTCATATTGCAGGACATATAGCGCTCCACGCGGCCGTTTTTAGCACTATTAATTACTAGAACAATTCAGCCAGTTGACATTTAAATTGAATAACTAATATCGACTGAATTCATAGTGGTATTTTTTTATTTATTTTTTAATGAATTATATATTAAAGACATGAATAATATATCTATATAATATAATATATCACGAAGTTATATCGTTTGAGTTGATTTCATGTATGAGAGTTGTTGTATCACACAAAACCATAGAAAAATATCAATTTATAGTATATATTACTTACATTATATAATGTACCTCCTATGTAAGTACAAATATATGATATTTTTTTATAGCTTACCCGTAAATAAAATCACCATTCGCTACTGCAAGATACTGACTATACCCATAACGGTACGAATATATTTCATTTATAAATCATATCATACAAAGTATACTACATGTGAATTACATTCCCTGGAGTTACTAAGACTCATCTCGAGACTTAGTTAATATTCATGTTTTTTTTAAATACACGTATTAAAAATAACGAAGAAATAAAACAAGACTAACACGTTTATAATAAAATATAAAACTACAATATCTAAGCCAAAAACCTTTTCTTACAAAAACAAAAAAAAATCTATATAAAAACGCTTTTAAGAATGGAGAAACTGGTAGGTCTAAAACTAAGGGAGATAAGGTCGTTTACATCACATGCTATGCAGAAGATGATGTATTCTTTAGTAAACAACCTTTAATCACCTGAAATAAATTATCGAATTTTTAAAAGAGTGATAATGAAATCTACAATTTCCTTCGATGGGATGAACCGCATTGATCAGTAGTAATTTTTTTCTTGTATTAAGCTTAAGGCGGATTGAATAAATATGCAGTTTTCAATTTAACTGTGAAACCGGCGTCGCGGGTTTAATTCCCACCAGTTGCATTAAAAAAATTCCAGAAATATTTTTTCTCAATTATTCGTCTCGGTGTTGTGATGTATTTTTCATTAATTCCTTCCATATCCTCTTTTTCCCAACTCCCGAGAAGCCTCTCAAACAGAAGCTTAGCGGGAGATTACTAAAAATGCATAAAAGAAATGTTTTTAGACATTAGACAATATTTTAAAAAGAGTCATCGACACATTTCTAGTCATGTGGTTACAAGAAGAGAAAAATTTATCTTGTGTGGCCCCAAGAGTATTCAATGTCCTGGGTGAACGTATTAAGTTCTTCAAAACGACAGCCATTTTCAGAAGAAGTGTACAAGTTTGTATTGTGTCTACGGTATGAGACCATTGCTGAAGACTGCTACGAGAATTGCTTCAAATGTATAAACTATTAAGCGTGTTGTCCATATGTTTATTAAAATATACGTTTATTACTATGGAGATAGAACAATGAGGAGTGTAGTTTTAAAACTGTTGAACTTAATACCTAGCAAAAATCGAGAGGAAAAAAACTTAAATACCTCAAAAAAATCATCAAAAACTTATTAAATAGAACAAGTGAATCTTAAGTGTGCACATAAATGTTTTTTTTTCTTTTTTATTAAAGTCTGTACCTACAAATAAAAAAAACTGTTATCTTACCCGCAGGCAAGCCTCTGTTCTTTGCGGGAACAAGAATACAATTATGTGTGCTATTTTATTGTTTTTTAATAAAGAAAATAATTGACATTTTTATTTTTATTTAATTTTGCTATTGTTTAATAATATGCATGCTTCCACTTTCCATTATGTTGTATCCCAACTCAACACAAGACTCTTGGCCTTATAGAGTTTGGGATACGTTTTTTTTTTTTTTTAATATATGTAAATTTTAAAAATAGATTTTATTACAGCTGAATAAATGCGTTCTTATGATCTACCCAAATACCAAGGCTTTTACCGTTCTTTTAAAACTGCGCTAGAAACTAGAACATTGTTTATTTATGTTTTGTTTTGTTAAAATGGGTAAAAAAATAATTCAAAAAATGCTTTCGTCGTACCTACAATAAAACAAGAATTTTCAAGTACCTAGCCAAATTTTATTGATAGTTTTTGCACTAAATCAAACCAATAGGCTCAATTCCAATGAAGAAGTTTAGTGCTACGGGAAATTGGATACAAAAAATATTTCTTACACGCGGTAAAAATTAGAGCATTTAACTGTACGTCAAAATTTGTTCGAAAATGTGTACTAAAAAAAAAAAATTTCAATAAAAATGATCCAACGTCACAAGTTCAGGTGAACAATAACCAATCAATTAAAGCGTTTTATTGTATTGTGATAAATTTACGGTTTCCGGGTAGCCATGTTTTTAAACGCTTAACGTATTTTGACTGGTGCTGGGTTATCATTTTAAATGTCAGGAAAACTCACCGACTTGAACCCGTTACGTCACAGGCGAAGCAATCTCAAAATTACAAAACTTCAAAAAATCTTAACGATAATAATACGCTACATACGTATAGTTTTTAAAAAAATAAAATGAATATCCCTGAACTTCCTTATTACAATAGCGGATTATTAGTTCGGAAAATCTAGACTTGTCAAACTACATTACTAGTGTGGTATCTGCGGAAAACGGGTCTAGTGTATTTATGAATAGATTTTTACGTTTTCGTAACTTTGGGTCACAGAGAAGTGGTTTCCCTTAACGGCGGAATATACACCGGCGACGTAACGCCCAGTTTGTTTACCCTCCTTCCGCCGCGCGCCGGCCGGCGTGGGCGGCAAACATAACAGTCTGGAAAATGTCGGCGGATCTCTCCTGGCTAAATCTGTGCGCGTTCGCGTGAAAATAAAACAAATTTCCCGGGAATGAGGAAGTTCAGTGGTTTTTACAAATTTTTATTTGTTAATAGACTGTTAAACTAAGTCAATTTTTTTTTTTTTAATTTTTACATATCGTATTATCGGCGCTTCGATTTTTCAAAGTTTTGTATTTCTGAAATAACTCCGCGTGTGACGTCAGAGGTTCATTTCCGCTTATTCTCATTCAGTTCTTCCCATTGGTCCAGAAGCGACAAGCAGACCGGAAATCTTCCATAGCTCTTAGATCATAGGTTGATTCACATGTACCAGTGACGTCATTTAAAGTAGTGCGTTTTTATCAAAATATTTATTATTATTTTTTCTGTACATTTTCAAGAAACTTTTCCGTACAATTTAATGCTCTAATTTTTACCCCGCGTAAGAAAACATTTTTTGTATCCAATTTCCCGTAGGGTTGAAGTTCCTTATTATGATCGGCAATTTTGGATTTCGGATATTACCCATCAAAATCACCTTATCCCACTGAGTTCCTCCAGGGTATGCTTAGTTACAGTAGTTTGAAGACCAGAAGAAATGTATCTACGCATTTCTTTCGATTGTTGCGCAGTATTATTGACAACCCTGAAATTATGCGGAGCATTAGCTTTTATGTTCCGGATAATTACCTAAGACAGCGTCAGCATAGACTGTTTCACATTCCAATATACAGGACCAACCTGCCAATGGTTATGCCTGTTGGAAGGGTTATCTCTATGTTGAACAATATTACTTTGGACATTAACGTTTTTCACGTTTCTGAGGGAGTTTTTCGTTACAAGATTCTCTTACTTTTTTAACATATTATTCTCTGGATATTATGTAAACTGTATATTTATTATTTTGATTATTTCTATATGTATGAATTAAGATATTCCATTTTGTAATGTACATATATATGAATAAATAAAATTGAATCGAAATTGAATTGAAAAAACATTTTCTGTAAACTATTTTCCTCTCTTTCCTTCATCTTTCCCTTTCTGCACCTAATGGTGCATAGGCCACTTCATCGCTACATCAATTGCAGAGTTTCTTGATAATTATTGTTGCGTTAAGGTAAGATTATCAGTCTTACGCTTCAGGTCCAGGGACTTTTTTCTTTTGTAATAGAAAAAAATCTTTGCGTTCTTATGATTTACCCAAATATTTCAATTTTGGTGGCCATTTTTAACGAGTTGTTATTTACAATACTCACTATTAAAAAATGGAAATCAAGTTGTGGTAGAGGGGGGTGCGAACCTCGGATCTTTGATCCACGAATTCACGACATTAGCCACGGGACCACAACCCGATTTAAAATATTATTGTGTAGAAACACCCTTTAAAATAAATATTTCATGACAAGCATGTCGGGAATTGAACCCGAGACCTCTTGCATAATAGGCAAATGCACTGACCATCACACCAGGAGGCCGACATTATTCTACTTGACTTTATTTCTTTACCTATTCATATTAATGGTATTTAAATATAGTTCTGTGTATGAAATAGGACCAGATTCCTGGACGACTCCTTTCGACCCGATTTACACCTAAAAATCCTGGAAAAGATATCGAACGAAGATAAGTCCGCCTCGTAGTGGCGTTGGCGCTTTCGCCTATCATGCTTGCGGGCTTAGGTTCGATTCCTGGCAACGTGGACGTGTAATATTCTTAAAAAATCTAGAGTGTGCAAAAATAGTACTACATAATTAAAACGCACTAACTGACTTAAACACAATGTGTATTCGCTACTCACGCGGTTGCTTCTTACAAACAAAACAAATAGTTTTCTAAAATGTTGTCCATTTCCGTTGCAATCTTAATATGTAACTCCCTAGAGGGTAAATCCAGTCTTTGTCTACAAAAATGTGGACAAACTCAAAAAAATGTTGAGTAGTTAAAAATTTGAAAAATTCATAGATAGACTTTCTAATAAATTCATGTCAAAAGTGAGATATATTCCAAAAGAGAGGAAAATTATTTTTGAGAAGGGAATGACAATTTTTAAGCTCTGTGAGTGCCTAGACTTCCATATTTCCTTCTCAGAACTGTTTTCCCTTTCTTTTGCAATATATGAATCTTCATAACTCCCTCGGGAGTGAAATCCAGTCTTGTCCACAAAAATAAGGCATTCTCAAAGTATTATAATTCTAGTCAAATTTACATTAAATCTCATCAAATATTATTTGGGTTTTCGTTCTTTCGTTTCCCTAAGATTGACGTAAAATCTCCTCCATTCTCTAACTTTTTTTAATTTTATTTTTTTATATGGGGTTGCATTCTTTTTTGACCTATTTCAAAGGATGATTTTTCTGCAATTATCTATCTTTAAATTTATCTAAACTGTTGGGATCAGGAAGGCTAAACTAAAGTGGGCCATCGGGAACTTCTCAGCATTTTGCTCATGTGGAGAGGAAACCACTTAAAACTCTTAAAGAGAAGCCGGGCTGTTGGCAGTAATCAACAAGCCTTCCGTTCCAATAGAAGAGTGTTCGGCATTTTGTTCCCTAATTTGGTTTATTTTACCAATTGCCTGCACTATTTTGAGCATGTATAATACCACCTTTCGTGTGAGTTCTTTTTTATCATTAATGATAACTTATATAGCGCCATTTTCGTAATATAATATTTCAAGGCGCTTTACATAGTAATTAATATTCTTTTCATTCTTATTACCTATCACCGATGGGATGTCGCGTAGATCTTCACCCAGGCTTCTGCATAGCGATTCCATTTCTCTAACTTTAATGCGACTGCAGTCTTTCAAAATAAATTAACTTTCAATTAAAAAAAACCCCCAGTAATTGTAAAATGTCCTCTAACAAATGCTCTTATTAAAAAAAAAATATATACACATATTCTTAGTTAAATCTCCAATAAAGTATTTTTCTTAGAAATATAGAAGCATGATTTTTTGAATAAATACTATTTTAAATGCCTCTGTCTCTTTAATTAATTAGTGATAAAAATACATTTCTTAGTATCATCACGGTAGCATTATTATGTATCTTCTGTCAGTCCAATTCTGTTAAAAACATTTTGAAAATATGTCACTCAGTATTTAAAGAGCTGGAAAAAAGTTGACGCTTCAACAATTCGTTGTTTCTCCAAATTGCAAAACAAATCACCTTAATTCCTCGTAAATCCTTTCGTCCTTCTGCCACCGGATGTTTGAAAGGAAGAATTGGCTGACAGATGGTTCTGGGTCCCGTGACGAAGGTCGGATGCACCTTGTGTGAATCTTGCCATATGTCTGTTGCTTTGTGTCTGAATCTTGCAATATTGGCCTGTTTTACACCGGTCGCAGTCGTAGAAATCCACGCCGCGCTGTAAAATTACGGAGAGTAGCTTTATTTTTATTGTATATTTTTATTCATTTAATGGCAGGCAGATGCACTAACTAGTTTGTCACGAGGCCACCTAATCTCCACTCGATTTCATTTTGCAGGATTAAAAGTAGCCACCAAATAAAAAAATAAATATATAATAAAAATCAGTCCTCCCTTATTTACCCAAATTAAATGACCCAAATCGCAGAACAGCCCTTTCGGCATTTTGCGTAACTTCAGAGCAAAACGTTATAACGTTGATCTCATTGTTACTTTAAAAACGCTTTAAATATTTTTGAAGTATTTTATTTTGTTAGTTATTTTTTATATTGTTAACCTGCAATTACATAGTCGTGTTTTTATTTTTTATCATTGTTTATTTTTATGTAGCTGGCTGTTAAGTTATCCATTTTTATATTCGTTTTTCCATGTCGAAAAACCTCTTATAAAACATATTTGTTTCCGATATGTGGCCTTTTTTAAAATATTTTCATCGACATAGGGCTATATTTTTATATGCAAAAGGGACGTATGTGATGTTTTATGTTTCAGAGTGATATTGATCACAAAACTCCACAGTCAGATAGATACAGCTTTAATAAACGCATCTAATGATATTAAAACAAATGTAACAAGCAAGATTATACAAAAAACACAATGTAACATCATGTTTTATTGGCTCTGCTGCAAAAACGACGGTCCTTACGTATTTTGTGAGGTTTACAGTTACAGGAGAGCAAAAACAAAGCTTGATATTTTTTTTAGACTCTTATCAAATGTAGAATTGCTGCTCATGTGTCTTTTGAAATACAACAATCCTCGAAGGCACCCGAGAAAGTATAGAAACATTCTAACGTGAATAGACCATAGGAGAAGTATTGGTTTGTATTTTGGAGGTAACTCGCCTTTAACTTTAACATACCATCCAAAAAACCGATCTCATACAGCGTTTTTTTTAAAAAGACACCATGGTCGACAGTATCAAAGGCCTTAGCGAAGTCATTATATGAACAGTCTACCTGATGTCCTGCATCCAGAGCTTCCGTGACGTAGTTTGTGCAAACCATTAGGTTTGTCTCAATCGAGCGGCCTTTCCTTAACCCATGTCGTTCATGGCTCTATTCGGAAAGCAACGATTCTGCATGATATTATGATATCAAATACCTTCGCTGGTGCAGAAAGAATAGTTTCTCAATTAAATTATTATAATCCAGCAGTCTACGTGTGCGTACATGACGCAAGAGGACGGCCTGTGTGATATAAAACCATAAGTAATCAAATATATTTTTATTCGCGCATGTCATGCATTTATTAAATAATCTTTGATGACACCTTAAATATATTCGTTCATGAATAAAAGAACCTTATTGGGATAGACGTGTGTTTGTATGGGTTTTTTGTAAGCGTGATACAACTTTAAAATAAAGAAGCATGTTATATTTATTAGAATGAGTTTGTTTTTATTCTGTTTGAATCAAAGAAAATATACATTTATTAATTTTTGATGATACCCGACAAAAAATAACGTACTCGTGGCGCATTCTGTCAGCCCGATTTTGGCCTCTTTTTCCAACAAATTCGGCGTTTTCCAAAATGGCGATTGTTACATTGGCTTCCATACTCTCAACGCTTTAAGAGGATATGCGGTAACTGATAATTTTGATGAATTAAGTATTTGAACATTTTTTTCTGTCACTCTCGCAAATGCCTCCCATTACTGTGCGAAAAACTGAAATCGATAAATCGGCGTTTCGTTGTCCCGTTTTCCGCACCCCAAAGTTCAACCGATTTGGTTGTTTTTTTTTCAAGAAAGTTTGTAATTTCAAAATCAGAATGAAATTTTCCGTCGGTACCTTTTGCGTTTTTAAAAAATATTTATCATGTTTGTACGGCAGTTAAAAATGAGTGCTTTAGAGGGTTTTTAGATGGTCCTAGTTCCCATAGTAAAGAACTCAAGATTAATTTATTTTACCAAAATAACATGACAAATAACAAAATATTTAAGGCGTTATATTGGGACAATATATCAAACCAGGAACCCTTTAACAAAGGTTCGATATTTTTAAAGTATAATACTCTCCAATAGCAAGAGTGTTTGCCTCTTAAACATAGTTCACAAATGTGAAAGATGTCGATCTCCAAAGTGATAAGGTTCAGCTGCCTGACTGCTCTTCCAATCGGCATAACCAGAGGCAGGTTGGCTCTGAAAGCCGGGAGATAAAACAGTATGTGCTGACGCTGTCGTAGATAACCATCAGGAACATACAAATCGATACTCTCTAAAATGGTTGAGTTCTCTATAAAACCTCTCATTAGTCTGAAAAAATGGGTCAGTCTGAACCCATCCCTTCTATGTTGCAAACTGTTGGTACCAAGCACGCCCAAGAGGAAAGCAGTGGGATATAGCCAGGAATAACAACCATACTCCCTGATATAGAGATACCTCAGATTTTTTTTCTGAACCCATTCCGACATTATTAGGCCTTTTGCTCTCTTTAGATGCAAAAAAAATGTTGTGCATTTTTTTCTTTAGTGTTTCCAGATCTACGCTCAATCAATATATTAAAAATTTGGCCATGCTGGTATGGACGTTAAACATCTGGTATACACTATTGACGTATTGACCATATCCATTTTCAGTATATCACCACAATAAACATAGACGCATTGCATAATGCAGAATTGTGTAAACTCTAATAGTTTGTAAAGTTTCCTACACGAATTCGATCAGACCATAATACATTTTGTATGTCGTAGCATGTCACCCACGTGGGTTTTTTAGCGTAGTGGAAACAAAGTGTGGGCTTGGTAGTTTAACGGTTTTATGGGAACACGGAACGACCATCAAGCGAAGAGATATTTAATAAGTAAGCCATAATGACTATCGGACATCAATTAAAACTAACCTCTTCAGAGCCATCAACGACGTCTATATTAATATCTGTGTTCCGCCTTATAAAAAATACAGTTATTTGTGTGAAATAGAACCACGCCCGTTGTTTCGGACTCGATGTCTACTCTCAAAAAATCCGCCTGGTAATGCAGTGGTTGGTGCGTTCGCCTACCACGCTTGAGGTCCCGGGTCCGATTCCTGGGAAAGTCGACATGAAATATTGTCCACTATTTCATGATAGCATTAACTCCCAATTCTTTTAATAACGAAGCTAGTTTATTTATTTTTTATTATAAATCCACACCAAATTAGAGGTTAAAGACAGTAAGAAAACATGCAGTATTCCCAAAGATTTTGGAAATGCGTGTTTTTGTAATGTGTATCAATATATTTAGAAAACGAATTTACTTTTAAGCCTCTCATTGAAAAAAAATTAAAAGAAGCTTTATATGCTAAAAATCACTAATTTGTAGTGACCGATTAAAGTTTCTGTTTCGGACACATATTGGCCGAAACTTCGGCTCAGCTGAAACCTGCGGTCGAAAAGTGTCTGATTACATTCGGCTGTACTTGGGTGCATCTTATAGCTCGTGATTCGCCCGCGTGAACTAGAACATTGGAACTGACACCTCTATCGTAGACTTTGACATTTTAGAAGCTACATTTGCTCTTACTTAATTTTTTTATACGGTCGCTATTTTCAATTGTTATAATTATTTCAAAATTTGATATCAGTGCAAAAATAAAATTAAAACGTAAACATTTTTGTGCGATTATTTTTTTCAACTTTCGACGTGGATAAACTCAACAACAGTCCATTGATGAACTTAGTTCGACTTTTGACAATGAAGCCCCATCAAGGACCAGTATTTATCGATGATATAAATTGTGGCCCCAGTTCGCTCAACGACGTAGTCCAAATCGGTAGATGTTCCGAAAAACATTGATGCTGTGCATGAAATGATAATGGACGATCGACATTTGACTTACCGTAAGATTCAGGCATCCTTGGGCATAAGTGGTACCAGCATTCAATATTACATGAACATTTGGGCGTCAAAAAGATTTGTTCACGTTGAATTCGACATAATTTGACAGTCGCTCAAAAAAAGGCTCGTGTCAAATGGTCGAAAGAAATGCTCAAAAAATATGATCGCAGTTCTTTAAAACATGTCTATAACATCGTGACAGGTGGCGAATATTGGATATATTCGTATGAGCCCGAAATGAAACACAAGTCGACGGTATGGGTGTTTCAAGATTAGCGAAATCCAACAAAAGTTGTTCGCGGACAAAGCACTTCAAAACAAATGGTCGCCTGTTTTTTCGGAAAAACTGGACACGTCGCAACCGTATCTTTAGTGCAACGTAAAACTGGCAATTCTGAATGGTTCACAACCATTTGTTTGCAAAAAGTCTTCGCAGACATAAGATAAACCAACCGCCGACGAAAGATCATCCTCCACCGCGATGCGTGCTATCATTCATCGGCACAAACAATTGAAAATTCAACCGGTCAAAACATCGAATTAATGACTCAACCGCCGCATAGTCCTGATTTGACGCCCAATGACTTCTTTTTACTCCTGAACATCAAAAATAAATTGCGACTTCAACGTTTTTCAGCAGTTGATGCGTTCAAAATGCATGTTTCAAAGGTACCTCAGTCTGAGTGGCAAAAGCGCTTCGAAAATTAGTTCAAACGGATGCAAAAGTGTATTGAATCATCATGGAGAATATTTCGAAAAACTGTAAAGCCATTTTTTATAGTGTTTTTTTTTTTTACTTTCATCCCGAAATATAAAAGGCATTCCTCGTATTAGACATTTTGAACATTCGAGATTCTTCGATTTCTGGTTTTGATTAGTTACCGGCATGGCAGTGCGAGTGCCAGGGTAAAGTTTGATGAAGCATGATAATGTCTCGGATAGCTATTCCTCCGGGTTCGGGCGGGCGCCGGGCACCGGGCACCGGGCACCGGGCAGCGGGCACCGGGTACCGCGCCAACTGGAGCGGATCACAATAACAATGTTTCTCGCTCCGATCCTTCTCGTCTCACTACACACGGCAGCTTCTCCACTCCGTCACTTCCTGTCTCGGGCCGGCAGGTGCGCGGGGCGGAGGGGGCGGCGCGGCGGGTTGAAGGGCCGCGGCCGTGACATCGCGTGAGAAAGGGGAAACCATTATTATAGTTAACTGGTTTTAAACTAAATTTAGATGCTCTCCATGTGCAAGTCGCTAGTTACTTGTTACTACAAACCATTAGTTACTTCAAATAAAATTTATATTTCAAGCACTAACTTTGTAGTTTTTATTTATTTATTTTTTTTATTTTTTATTTTATTCAGAAAACATATAGTCATACATAATAAGCAATATTTTGAGTTTGTCCAAATTTTTGTAGACAAGGACTGGATTCAACTCCCTGGGGAGCTGTTTATATTAACATATATCAACAGAGATGAAGAACATTTAAGAGAAGGTAATATATAAATCTAGGCATCTACAGGGCTTTTGACCTGTCAATGGTTAATTTAAGTGGCCAATTTACACACTGTGTAACATTCACCATTCTGCCCATATTTGAACATATTATTATTATTATGGATAACTTATATAGCGCCATTTTCTTACCAAATTACCTCAAGGGCGCTTTACATAGTGATTCTTTTAAATTTGTAATTTAATTAAAATAATTTATTTTGTTGTCACATGCTACGAATTTATTCAAATGATTTAGAGAACAAGTGGGTTTTAAGTTTTTTCTGAAACATCACTTCACTTTCACAGCCTCGCACCTCTGCTGGGAGAGCATTCCATGCCATAGGGCCTGCGACCGCAAATGCGCGTTCACTAAATTTTGTGCGCTGTTTGCGTAGAGGTAAAATAACTTTTCCTCTCGCCGTAGACGTATCTGATCTAAGCGTTAGACGCCTGTCAGCTTTTGTATTTCTTCAATTCTTTCATCTGTTGATGTTTGTGAAGTTTAAGAGCTGAAACCTTTATTTATGCGGGTGAGATTCATATAATTGAATTATTTCGCCTACATACTAGGCAACGCCTGAAAAAGTTATTTTTTCTATTTCTGTACTTCTTCATGGACCAGGTAGATTTATCAACAATATTTTGAGTTTCAAATATGGGCAGGATGGTGAATGTTACACAGTGTGTAAAGTGGCCACTTATACCAGCTATTGACAGGTCATAAGCCCTGTAGATGCCTAGACCTTACCTTCTCTTAAATGTTCTTCATCTCTGTTGTAATATGTTAATACATAATAAGTATTAAAAACAAAAAAAATTTAACGTAAAAAGACCAATTAAGTTTTCATAAATTATGCAAAAGATATAGACATTAAGTGCGACGAAAAAAATAAATAAATAAGAAATTCAAGTAAGAAAAGAATAATTGTTAACATTTTCGTTTTCCATGGAGGTTATCGTTGGTAATAAATTAGAATAAATAATAATACTGAATGCACAATCCGAGCCATTCACGCACACACATGAACGCACATATAAAACAAATACATTACATGCGGCACATATACATAGCATAAACCACTCAACATGCACATTCAGCAACTATCCCAAATAATCGACCCCATGAAGAAATTTTCTGTATAAAAGCAACGTGCCGTTAAAAATGTCCACATCAATACTGAGTCCATTATAATTTCACAGGTACGTCTAATGAATGAATTCGAGGTATAATTGTTTGTATAAGTCATTATAATTAAATAAATATTAAACAACTTGGTTTTTTACCACTTATTTTTAGTTTTTCTCCCGACCGGTTTTAAAGCTATACAAGCTTCTTTATCAAGATATATTTAACTAATGAATCTTGTCCTATTTTATTTTAACAGTGAAATAATCTTCGAAACATGTTTCGATGTATATTTATTCGATAATATTTAGTAATCACTTCTACTACTACTACTGCTATCATCACGCCGTTTCTCCGTAGGGTTAGGCAGAGAGAATGGACCGCGCACACGTCTATCTTGGCATACATTTCTAGCTTTTTCCACATTCATACATCTTAATAATAATAAATTTGGCTGATTTATATAGCGCCATTTTTGAGAAAAATCACCTCAGGGTCCGTTTACAATTGTATACGTAAACTAACATTCTAACTCTTGTCATACCTGCTTTTCAGTTCTGTCTGCTTTTGACATGACCAGACTTAAGATTTTGGTTCAAACTAGGATAAAATTAATGATTCATTTATTTGGGTAAAAAACATCAGTTTTTACATATATTGCATACAGAAAAAAAGAATATATAGAAACTAAAATTGTGAAAACAGTCAATATGAATTTTCCACAGTGATGTAAGCTGTTGATTGAGTACATTATAAGTATCAAAATAAGAGCAATTTAAAAATTGAGAAATGTTAGGAATAAAATGAAAATAAGTGATTGATAACACTACTACTACTACTACTACTACCATAACGCCATTTCCCCGCAGGGGTAGGCAGAGAGAATGGACCGCCACACACGTCTATCCTGGCATACAATCCTAGCCTCTTCCACATTCATACATCTTGTCATACATGCCCTTCGGTTCTGTCTGCTTTTGACATGACCAGACTTAAGATTTTGGTTTATCTGATCATGCCACGTCTTCCTTGTTCGTCCTCGTCTAACGTTGCCGTTCATTTTTGCCATATATACTTGTTTTACCATTCTCTCGTCGTCCATTCGTTCTACGTGAAAACAAATTTGTTTTATATTTGTTTAATTAGTTAACTTTTTAATTGAATATAACTTTATAACTTTCACTGCCCTTTTCGCTTTGAGTTTGGAGTTATATGGAGGGCCTCTGTCGAAAATTGTCAACACAAATGATAACAAAACTGTGTTACTTCTATCACAAGATTAATAAATTCAATTGAAATACCGATATGACCATTAGTTAATTTAGATGAAATAGGGTCTTGTATATTTTCTCGCTGTTTCCCAACAACCGTGGCAACAGGCGGCTTTCGTGGTGTAGTGGTCAAGACGCTTGACTTTCACGCGGAAGGTTCCGGGTTCGATTCCCGGTGAGAACACAAAAATTTAATTCTGATATTTCTCAAGCCTGGGTGTTCTGCGATGTAGTTCACCACTGTGATTGGGCCTCCTGGCCTGCTGTGGAGCAAAAATAAAATAAATATCGTATACTTAAAACCTCCAAACAATATCTTAGCCTTTTTACATCGGGCAACACTTCAGCCATCTTGATCGTGAAGCTCACCGTTAGAGTTGAAATGACACTTTACTATATATTGGTCCGCCAAAGTGTAAACAACATATTTTTTAATAGTTGAATTCTGTGCCAAAAAGAGTATTTGAGGGAAATTTCACTACATTACTTTAAAAAAAAATCTTATCATGCTATGTCGGTATATCACCGAACATCATCATCATCATCATCACCTCTACTCTGCACCCTGATCAGCTGGGTGTAGTGTATTATGAGCTCCTCAAACCCAAAGAAACCATCACAAGAGATTGCTATCGACTACAATGAGAACTTCAGCCCTACGGGAAATTGGATACAAAAAATGTTTTCTTGCGCGCGGTAAAAATTAGAGCATTAAGTTGTACGGCAAAGTTTCTTGAAAATGTGAGAATTTTTTTTTTTTTTTTAAATAAAAACGCACTTTATTGAACGTACGTCACTTGTTCATATGCGCCAACCAATGATATGAGAGCTGGGAATAATATCCTGTTTGCTTACCATAAACGAATTAATCGGAAGAACTGACAGATAAGAAACTCTGACGTCATACGCGGAGTTATTTCAGATAATACGATTTATTTTTGCTTAGTTTAACCGTGTATTAATAAATAATAAAAAAATAAAAAAGACACTGAGCTTCCTCGTTGGTCCGTTTGAGCCTAGCATTGAAGGAACAACGGCTGCGATGCGAGAATAGAGTAAAATCGATATGTATGTACGAAAATGTGTATATTTGTATGAAAATATAAATCAAAACATAAAATCTTCTTCGGTAACCGGTCATTCTATTTTTCATACAGAAAACTTAATTTTGCTTTGAAGATAAAATTGTCATTCTATTTTTCATACAGAAAACTTAATTTTGCTTTGAAGATAAAATTGAAGATAAACGTCAACTTCCCATTGTAATACAGGCTCAAATATTAGATAGTAGACGACTTATATATTTGTTTCTGTTTATAATTTTGCGCGTAGCTATTTTAGATCCTTTTTTTTAACAGTTGTTGATATTACTATCATCAATCTCAAGATAAGTTGAAAAAAAATGGTCCGCCTCGTGGCATAATGGTCAGTGCGTTTACCTACCATGCAAGAGGTCTCGGGTTCGATTCCCGACATGGAAGACATGAAATATTTTTATAATATTTCATAGTCCCTGGACTGGCGCCTTAAGCGTAAGTCTGATCATTTTACCGTATGTTGACATCTTACTTTTATACCCTCTCCCTTTACAAAATAGTCGATGACTACTTAGATTTCCCTAAACTCCTTGGGAACATTGAAATTATTTTCCCTTAACTTACAACTCGGCTGCAACAATTGTTTCATGTCGGTATATCAAACGCAAAAATAATAACGAGAATGCGTCTTTTCCCAAAATCCTAAATTTTAATGACAATATTTTTTCTGAAATCGATATAAATTTTCTCACTCTAAACAACTATAAAGAAAATGTTAAAACCTTATTTGCAAATGATTGTTTAACCTGACATTATTTTAAAAACTGAAATGGAATAAAAACTTAAATTAAAATTTATCCATAAATTAGCCACTAATGTAATTGTAGACGAAGAACTAAAACTTGTAAAAAATTGTAGTCAACATGGACATAATTCGAGAATATCAGACAAATACCATACACAACTTTCTAAAACAAGACAAGGACAATCAAGACTAATGAACCGAGGACTGAAATTATACAATAAACTACCAGACAAAACTAAACAAAAGACTTTGACAAACTTTTCAAAAGATGTAAAAAATATTTTTTTGAACAACAGAGTATGAATGAAAAATGTTTATATTATTTTTTGTAAAATGAATGTCATAATCCGTAAGGGTTTATAAATAAATTTTCAAGTAAAAATTATTTTTTTTTAAATGGAATAAAAACTAAAAAGTAAATTCGAAAAAAAAAATTACGTGCTCTCATATTATATTTATTCTCTGTTTTAAAAACAAAAACCTTGTGAAAAAACTTTTTCTCTCCGTATGTTTTATTTTAATTTCATTATTATTATAATATTTACTTTATTCAGTGGAGCGATACTGGGTGGGCCCAACACAAGCTTGCTTTTTTGTTTTTGGCATTGTATTAAGTAACACATGGAAAACTGTAATTGGCCTAATATTTTATTGGTCAAAAATTATAGAAATTTTGAGAGACGCAGATATTTAACTTTATTATTATATACATATTTTTTTCATTTCGTTTCTTTTACATTTATTATATTGAACATTATTTAAATTATTGTAAGAGTAAACAATTTGTTTGGTGTGTGAATGAGTGTCTTACACTAATATATAAAGAAATTGGCAATATTTGTGTACATATTGTTTGTTTACCTAATAAAACTCTCACATAGTGTCCATGCGGCTCGACTGTGGAATCATCTCCCATCCACCATCAAAGATGTTGCTAAATTATCTCTGTTTAAATCACGTCTGAAGAAACATCTCCTTTCTCTTCCTTAATCTCTCCTCCTTTCCTCTTTCCCATTGAGTAATAGTTTTGATTTAAGGTAATTTATAAACAAATACGTTTATTTCTATTTTTATATATCTTTAGCTTTTTAATCTTTTTTTTCTATTGAATATGTTTTGTAACTCTAATTATAAAAATAAAACTTTTATTTTATTGGTTGGTTGGAAGAAATTGCCATTTGGCAATAAGCCCGCCAAAGTACAAATAACATTATGTACAAAAAGTTAAATAAATAAAATACTTGGTGTCCTGACGAAGAGACGGGTACGTCTCGACACCTGTAAACATAGACACCGGTAAGAGTCGGTGAGTGGTTATATACAAATATTTAATAACATTTATTGAAGAGTTATTATTCGAATTAACACGTTATTTTTTTAGTTTCTTATTACTAGAATTTTCTCCCTCCATTCTTTATGGTCTGACGTCACCTGTCCTAATCACGGAGCATGCATTTACCCGCTTGAATCGTTCCCCGTACTGTAAAAACTACCGGCGCTGCACATCTGCCCCCGATTCTTACATTCATTCAGTGCCGCCGCCCCATTCAGCATTGCCCGTATCGTCTTTGTGAATGGGAACCGAAAATACTCACCCCTCGTTCCATTTCCTTCTCACCCCATTCATTCCCGGCCGCACCGCTCCGCGCTCTGCCGACACTCCGTGTGTCAAATTAATGAATGAGAACTTAAATATCCTAGGAACCAGACACTCGGAACACACGCTGTCTGCCGTATTATCATAAATCTTTTTTTCGGTTGAATTAATCCATTTTTCTCGTCGGCTAAACCAATTTTGCTTCGTACTTGTACCGCAGAATATATTAGACTGCCTCGGGGACAATTAAAATCGGAAAAAATGAAACTGTACCTTTACTATGACGGTATAGTTGAAGGTAAATTATATCTAGCGATTACGCAGATACGCTACCGACCTGTATATTCAAGTTTTGCTTAGGTACATCGATACGTATCAAGGGGAAGCGTACCGGCGTACCTCACGGTACGCATATCTACCCACCGAAATGACATACCTTTACCATGACGGTATAGTTGAAGATAAATTATATCTAGCAATTACGCAGATACGCTACCGACCTGTATATTAAAGTTTTGCTTAGGTACATCGACGGTATAGTTGAAGATAAAATCTTTCAAGGAATTATAAACATCCACTATTGACCTTGTATGTTTATGTTTTGAGGTAAATACATCTATATGTACCAAATGTACTAGTAGGTCACGTTACACATACCTATCAACGCATTCAAAGTGACAAAAATTTGGTTCAACCGAGCACTTTTTGCTTTCGTTGCGGTTTCTTTCAATTTTAAATCATTTTGTGGTGGCAATTTTTTATCTTAAAAGCCTATATAAAATACGAAAGAGAAATGTTTAAATTTCAATTTATCGTTGAACGCGGAGTAAGCTTTCACCGCCATCTATTGGTTGAATTTGTAAACTCGAGGAAATAACAGCGCATGTGCCCAATCAAGCGCGCGTTCGAGATACGTAGACTATGAAAAATAAATATTACCATTTAATTTATTTTTCATCGATAGACTTGACTTCTTAAAAACATCAAAATTCGTCATACCGAGGTAGATAGAAATTGTAGAAAAATTAAGTATACCGTCTCGATATGTATCGATAAAGATAGCGTTTGTAATCGCGGCCCTGCTCAGCTACGTACTGTCGATGTGTCCAGTGCCCAGTGCCCATCTCTCGCTCTCTCTTATCGGAGGATTATGTACGAGTATATACCTCCGCTGCTTATTGAATTCATTATTATTCCGGTACCGATAAATTTTTACTAAGTTGCTCGCGACTAACAGTTAAACATTAAATCACGGAGACTTGTCAAAATATTCCAAAATTCAATTAGCCGATCATCTATCATTTAATTTTGTTATTATTCCTTTCTGCGGTCGTTAATCTGGACGCGACCATTATTCACCGATCTTGCACCTTTATAATACATTATACGCGAGACATCCGAGGCC
Organism: Micrasema longulum; assembly: GCF_059751315.1. NCBI lineage: Eukaryota > Metazoa > Arthropoda > Insecta > Trichoptera > Brachycentridae > Micrasema > Micrasema longulum. The sequence continues at coordinate 46,975 of NW_028277755.1, forward strand.
CAGCACTCCCAGCAGCTGCTGGGCGCGTGGGCGAACAGCCCGGAGCCTTATAGCTCGTCCACTGTTCGCTGTTCAGGCCGCTGAGATTCGATACCCACGACCGAGTGAAATCCACCAAAGTGGACAGATACGACCTTGCAGGGTGCTCGCAGAAATAGCGGCTTCCCCCTCCGATACGATCACTTGTCTGCCGTGCAATCCCCGAACCGCCGTAACTCGAAAAAGACACTTTTGAGAAAAACACAAAAAACTTTTCAAACGAGTAAATCGCAATGAAATTGATAAAAACTTCATCATTGTTTTATTTCATCATAAGTCTGTGTTGATAACGATTAATTACGAGAATAAAGCGTAAAAAAAAAACAAATTCGAAGCTGTCACGGCAAACAAAAAGTTGCCCAAAACTAGTAAAAATGCATTATTAAAATTGGATGCGGCAAAAAAAATATAATTTTAGTCATTATTACAGCCTAATGTATTATTTCATAAGTTTCACTGCGTTTTAGTTGGTTTTTGGAGAAAACTGATTATTATAATAATAATCAATTTCGACAATTTTTATTGCACCTTTATCGAGAGTAATCACTTGAAGGGCGCTGTACGTTATTCTTAAACTCTTAATTACTATTTACTTACAGACAAATTTTACAAATCATAGCAGATATTTCTTTTCGGTATAAGCATTTTGAATTAAAATTAATAAAACCTCGTCAGTTTTTAAAAAAGCATAGTTTATTTATCAAATGATAAAGTGAACGAAAGTTTAATTGTAAACTCGAGACAAGATCTGGACTTTTTTGGTGTAAGTCTTTATAGATTTAGAAAATCACTAAGATAGACCGGATCTTGTCTCGAGGTAGTATTTTTTTTTGTCCGAGCTTTAATTTTATTTAGTTGTATCTTATTTTATTAGTGCGTGTATAAGAAATTGTATTTACCATCGTTAGAATGGACTGCATAAGTTTGTCAAATAAATAAATAAAAAAATATCAACATAATCAAGCTAAAAGTGTAATTGATAATTTAAACCCTTGCATGTTGCTTATTAAAATGCATGTCGTGTTGGTTTTATATTTTTGTGCAAAAACTATGGTGAAAGTGTAAAGTGGTCTTTGCAACAAACGCCGTTACCCCGTGAGGTTAGGCAGAGAGGATAAAACGCCACATCACTATATTTGCATACAGATCTCGCTTCCTCCACATTCATACATCTTTTCAGGCACGCGCGCAGATTATTCCGACATTTGACATGTCCATCTTCAAGTAATTGTTGGATTCGGTCATGCCATGTCTTTCTCGGCCTTCCTCTATTTCTGCATCCGTCAACATTCGCATTGTAAATATTTTTACATGTTCTTTCGCTGTCCATTCACTCTACATGTCCAAACCGGCGCAAAGCTCCTTTCTTGATTTTGTCGATAGTGCCTTTCTCAGCCTTTGTTGGTTTAATTGATGTCTTTTTTTTCTAAAGATATTTTTTTAAACCGCGTTTTAGTTAGAATTTAAATCATTTATGGGCAAATAATTTATGTTACTGCATGGGTAGGTATTAAATTTACAACCTTTCAGTTGTCGTAGCTAAAAAAGAGTTGGATACATTTATAGCTAATTAAATGCTGATTAAGAATCAATAAATAACTCAATAACTTTTTCCATGTCACTACTACGTGCAGTGTACTATGCAGTGATTCACTCACACTTAAGTGCATTTATCATGCATATGGGATTTTGCAACTAAAAAACTTATATCTGAAATCCAGATTATCCAAAATAGGAAATATATATAATATTCCAATAGAAATGCGCATAAAAGACTTTTACAGTCTGACCGGCATTTTACCTTTTAGCATTATACCTTATTACGAAATCGCATATCCTACACAGATTAAAATCATAAGTAATGTAGCTTACACAAATACTTACTACACTTACAACCGTAATGTTCACAGTTACAACACAAGCCAAAGACACAATCTACATCCACCTGATACTCGTACTACAATTTGGTCTAAAGTCTCTGCTGTACCTGGCTTGTAGGGAATATAACAGGCTTCCTGAGAGTATTCGAGGCTCTTATAATGTGGCTAACAGCCTAAAGCTGTATTACCTCAGGCAGTATGTGGAAAGTGTTCATAATTAACATATTAGTGTATTTTTATTTTGATCTTTATTTTGCTTGTTATAATATTTTTTTGTTTATAATAATTGTGTGTTCTGTCGTGAATGTGTATTATAATAAATGTAATTATCTTAAGACCCAAAATGAGTTATTGTAACTCATGGGGGATACATGTAATGTATTTTGATATAAATAAATAAAAAAAACGACAAAATGTGAGTTGCGGCGGTTTCGGCTCTGCACGGCATTCGTATGGAATACGAGTGGACACGTCTTCTCCGATACTTTGCATTAATTTCTTGTTTGCTGGAGTATTACCCATGCGAGCTCCGAGCACCTCTCAGGTTTAACTGCCATGTATATTGTATTTTATAACATGTTTACGTAATGTCTCCGCTTTTTTGTATGAAAATAAAACAATTTGTGTAACATGCCGTGAAATACCGTTCGTATAGTATCGCGTGTAGGAGTATACTATTTACCGATTCTCCTCTTCTCGTATTATCCCATCGAGAATTCACACTACATTGAAAACAACCGAAGTCCCTTCAAAACACAATAGGGAAATATCACGTACTACGAATACCGATAAAAATATTTGAAATGGATTTAGAACAATTAATTGTATTTTCAAAATCGGGTTGTGGTCCCGTGGCCAGTGTTGCGGACTCACGGACCGGAGGTCCGAGGTTCAAACCCCACTCTACCCCAACTTGATTTCCATTTTCTAATAGTGAGTTATTTACAACTCGTTGAAAATGGCCACCAAAATTAAATTATTAGGGTAAATTATAAGAACGCTAATATTTATTTTTTTTTAAAATAAATAAAATCAATATTGGATATTGTGGAGAAATTTTTCATGTATAACTTAAAAAAATAGATTGTAAAAAAATACGTCGCTAGAAAAACGCAACATGTTTTGTCTTGACAGTTGTGACGTCGAAATTCAAAATTACAAATATAAAAATATTTTTTATGCCACCAATAAGTAGAAAGAAAAAAATTATTACTCGACACAATTTCATAGACCCTTATTCCTTTAAAATTGTAAAAATGTGATATTTCCCTTTTATTATCATAATTTTAATATCAACGTTCTGTTAGTTGCCTACATAATATTATTTTATTACTAAATGTCCACTTTGCAACTAGTCAAGTATTTTTTTTAAGTGCTATAAGTTTACTCATTATCATCATTTCCCTTCCCGCACCCAGTGGTGCGTAGAGCACTGCATTGGTTCTCAATTAGAGCGCATATAGATAGTTTTTGTTTCATGCAAGGTAAGGGATCAGCTTACCTACTTTTCAAGGCATCAGATTATCGACGTTATGGACGTCCGCTGTTGGCTGTTCTTCGGCGGCTTATGTCAGACGTACGGGACGCGAGCCTGACTCGGGAGGACGAATAAGATTTATTTGTTTATTTAACAAATTTACGGATAATGTCCAATTTAAACAAATCATACAACGAAAAACAATAATAATATAGTAACAAATAATAGAAGTAATACAACAAAGAAAAGCCAGGTTAATTCTATAAATATTCAGTCAATTTATTGGGAATATTTCTTCAGTCTATTTGTAAAAAAACTCAATTTACAATCAAAATCATTTAGATCTTGATTTTCATTTACAAATCTAATTATTCTCGGTAGAGGCGCATGGAAACCATAATTAATATTATTCTGAACGAGTAACAGAATTTAATTTTTTCTGAGTCTACGTGAAGGAACATTAAGAGATTTTTGTTGGAGAATAGTTGCGACATCAAATAAACTATTAAGTATTTTAAACATGCGAATGAAATCTGCATTTAATCGACGTTGTGAGAGACTGAATATATTCAGAAAAAGTTCCATGTCGGTATAGTTATAGTGATCTCTTGTGATTCCTAGTTTGTACGCAATTTTTCTTATAATTTTATGCTGAACCGATTCTATGCGATTTATATGAGTAACATATGAAGAAGACTATATTACGGAGGAGTATTCAAGAATGGGACAAACCAATGAGCAGTAAAATGTTTTCAAAATTGGATGTAGCTTTAATAATAAATCCAAAGAATTTAAGAGATTTGCTTATGATATAGTCAATGTGTTCATGAAAATTTTGTTTGCTATCTAGAATCACGCCAAGATCTCTCGTTGAAGTTACAACGGGAAGAATTTGGCCATTAAGTTTAAAATCAAAAGTAATATTATTTTTAGATCTACGGTTAGAAATTATTTTTGCATTTGTTCATATTTAATTCAAGGATATTTATTTTGCACCAGACATGAAAAGAATTAATATCATCCGGTAGAGCGAGGCAGTCACTAACATTTTTATTTACTTTAAGAGTCTTATCGTCAGCAAAAAACCAAAATTTTGTGGTAGAGAACGCATTGGCAACATCATTTACAAATAAATTAAAAAGAAGGGGGGCTAAATGAGCACCTTGCGGTACACCTGATGTAACCATAAAACTATTTGAAGTGAAATTATCAATCATGACAATTTGTTTTCTTTGGGAGAGATAGGATTTTAGAAGATTAATGAATGAATTAATTAATTTACACGGTTTTTCAGGGCTAGACCGCGAAACTTCAGAAGAGCATTCCTCATGATAAGCCTTAAAAAATAATTATATTTTTTTTCCAAAAGGTCATTTTTTAAAAATGTAATCTCAAAATGTACTAAATCCTTAATTTCTCGGACAAGCAGTCCTTCCACAAACCTCTATCCCTCTCCTACCCAGCCGCTTCCCTTGTCCGCGTCTGGTGCGTATCGCTTCGTTGGTCAAATACGTTTTTATCCCATTTTTTTTTGCATAGGGGTAGCGGTTTTCGGAAGAGGTGCTAGTCCGAGAAATTAAAGATTTACTCCATTTTGAGATCTTAAAAAAAATATATTTTTTTTATTAACTTTTTGGAAAAAAAATAGGTTTTTTTTCAAAGCTTACCATGAGGAATGTCCCTCTGAAGTTTCGCGGTCTGGCCCTGAAAAACTGTGTATAAAGTAATAACAAGTCTGCAACAAAAAAACTAACGTAAAAGCCCCATGGGCGTAAACAGAAAGAAAAAAAGAAAAAAAAAAAAAAAAACAAATATATATATTTTCTGGACAGAATTTTAAAGACCTTTATTACTTTGAAAATGTTTTAAAAAAACGGACATTTCCCTATTGTATTTTTTCTCTTTAATCTCGCAACGTGCGTGTAACGCTTTATGGAAAACATTTTTTATTATTCGTTGATTGTCATCGTAATAACGCGTAACTGTATTTTTTCATTCCTTTTAGGTTAACGAAAAGTTAAATATGAGTTGTGTACGCTGGGCCGTCGCGCGTCGCCCGTCAGACGTTGGCGGATCGGTTTACGCTGGCGGCGTGGGAGACGGGGTTTCCGGTTCAGCAACAGATCTTGCCTCCGCTCTCTCGATACGCCTCTAGAATTTGTACCAGAAAATGCCATTAGCACGAGCTGGGATCGTTACACCAACGACCGTCTTGCCACCGCCGAAGTTGCACGCAGTTGCGAATAAAGAATATTAGCACGAGCTGGGAATATTCCACCATTGGCCGTTTTGCCATCGAAGCTAAATATTATGTAAATGCGAATATATTTGCTTGCACTATCTGGAATCATTAGACCATCGTTACTTCGTATTAATTCAACAACATGTTAAGTTTGTCCAAATTTTTGTAGGCAAATACTGGTTTCAACCCCCTTGGGAGTTATTGACGTTAATTTATTTCACGAGAGATAAATAACATTTTAAAGAAGGCGGCGTAGAAGACTAGGCATTTACAGGGCTTATGACCTGTCATTGGCTGGTTTAAGCGGCCACTTTTCTAAATGTTCTTAATATCTGTTGTAATACATTAATGTGGGGGATTGAATCCAGTCTTAAATTTTGAAAAAAAAATACTAACTCAAAATATTGTTGATAAAATCAACTGGGCCGCGATAACAACCACTATCTCCATCTGTACATATCGAAACAGTATAAAATAAATCAATATTTATGAACAAAAATGTGTATATTCGTATGATACTTTTAAGTATCTTAATCGGTAACCTGTAATGAAACATGTTTAGGAAAAAAAAATGTAAACATATTATATTTTTCATACAAAACACTTGAAGTTACTTTGTAAATCAAATAAACGATAAATGTTAACCTTTCACTGTAATACGGGCCCTGGTCCAAGAAGAAGTATAACATTTTTTTTAAACTTACAGGCGTTCGAAGGTGATAAAATTCACTCAGATGAATCTCACCAGCATCAATAAATGTTTCAGCTTTATTTTATTTTATTTTCTCATCAAAACAAAACACATTATGGAATTTGTACAGTGGTTACAATATATCGGTAGAAATATATACATTAAATGTGTCTCAATTACATTATGAGTATACCTTTTATTATAACATAATAATATTTACTCTAAGTACTAGTTTTAGTCAGAAAAGATTTAGTGTATCCGTTTTATTATTGTACGTGTTAGTGAGGGTGAGTATATATATTTGAGTGTGTGAGGGTGTGTGTATATGTGTAGCTTAACAAAGATCGACTGATAGATGAATTGAAAAAATACGGATGCAAAAAAATATAGGGGAATGGTGCACAGTGTGTAAAGTGGCCACTTAAACCATCAAATGACCGTTTATGAGTTATGTAAATGCCTAAACTTCTATATTACCTTCTTTGAAATGTTCTTCATCTCTGTTGTGACGTATTCATATTCATTTGTTTTTTAAAAACATTACAGAACTTTTATGAATAATATTTCAACTCTCTATCACTACCGCTTCCATTTCAATCAGTTTATCACTACCGCTTCCATTTCAACATTTTTACTATGCATAATTTCCTGATCGCTTCATTCTACTTCAAGTTGGAGAAACTCTACCTGGCACAGCTTAATGTTTTATATCGGTGTGAAGTGATTACTGAATTGATCGGTTAACGACAGGCAGTCTGGGAAATCCACTTATCAACTATTGAATACACCCAATTGATGACTGCTTTGGTTCATAATGTTTCTTAAACTCGTGATAAACATCCACCCACGTTGCTGGCTAAGCTTTAGACTTCATTCGGATCAATTATTACTTGTATGAATATATTAATAATCCACTAATATTAATATCAATAATGAACGCTCGCTACCTTCGACCATTTGAAAGTAATATTTAAAAACTAATTGAAGTTAAGTGCCCAATATCCACTGTTTAAGTGTTTCGAATTCTTCGGGCGGTGTTTTGTATTTTACACATGGCGGGAATGTTTCGGGAATGTACTACTATTTTCCCATAGCCGAAGTGTCGTCTGACATAACTTCCCCATGAATTATCCCATAGTGACAGATGGAGGTGGAATGACTTCCGCGGGTTATTAATTGATTTGACACGTCGGAAACATCCCGAGGAATCCTTGTTATGTGGATGTAAAAACCACCCCTCTGAAATACAGTTAATTGCTCCCAGCGAGAGTTTTGGTTTTTCAAACTGTTTAAGTTGTCGTGAGCTTAAAGCAGTTTTCTACTTTTATACTGCCCTGCTAAAATCACTTGCAAACGAGTGGAGGCGTAAAAAAAATATATATATATTTTTTAAAAAGGCTAGAAAAAGTCGTATCTGCTGAATTACAAATTTTACAGGAGATTACTGTTTTGCGCTTTGCCGATCAGATTTTTTTTTGCAAGGGATCTCATATTTGACAAGCATAAATGACGTTTTGGCTTATTAAATATGTGAGGGTATCAAATATCTATTACAAAAAAGGAAAACGCAAAAATATTTTTTTTTCAGTTACGACATTTTGGCTTTTGCTAAGCCGAAAACAATTTTTTTTAAACAAACATAAATAAGAACAAATCTTATTAGATTTGGAGTCGATACAAATTTATTAAAATTAATTTTTAATATTATTTTTAATTCATATCTTCAATTTTTTTTTATTAATAAATTTCATAAAAAGTACATGTTTTTTTAAAATTCTATATATATATCTACTTTTACACATCTAGTAAATGTTATCACTGTAACTCTCCAAAAAAAGAGACTAACTCTTGTGCTTGTAGAGTGACTTACACTGTTGTAGTTGTTTATTAATATGAGTTTATATAATTTTAAATACAAGTACATGAGAGAAAAAAAAACATAGGATTTATAAAGAAAAAACATGAAACAATAATACATTCATATCTACGAATTAAAATTGAATGTAGTATTTACACGTGTTCAAAAAATTTATATGCCACACCCTGATCCACCTTATCATGTTACGCCTAGGCATAATGGTAAAATAATAAGGATTGTATTACCATCCTTATTCTACCACTATGCCTAGGCGTAACTTTTTACCAGGTTTATAAGTAAGGCCGTGTGTATATTGCGAATTGTTGAGTTTAATGATGGTACGTATTATGTATCGCACTCTTCGCATTAAGTAATTGATATCACAACGTGTTCTCGTGCCCTGTTCATGAATGAATGTATAACCAGTAAACATTGTCGCCGTTGATTTTATGCCACAAAGGCCGTTTATATTTAGATCTGGACGTTTCGTCTGATCGAAGCGTGTGTCAATTTAAATAGTTAACAGACTCATTGGTCCGCGGTCCGCGTGCCGCACATTGTATTGGCCAACACTCGCAGACTTCGCCTGGGCGTCGATCAAAATCAGATCTCGTAATACCTTCAATATTCTCGGAATGCCGGCCACGTGGGACGTCGACATTACCCCGTGGGTGAGGACTGCACCGAATACCGCCGTCCGCCACATCCCAGATTCTAGATTGTCTCCGAACACGACATGTCCATCCGATTGGATGGGACGTAGGAATAGGGTCACTTGTCTGCTCCGTTTCCCTCCAATTAATTACCGCGTGTCGCGGATTAAACAAAACATTATTCTCGAATTAGGAACTAATGACCCAACCACGCAGACGAGGCAAGCAGCAATGATGTGAATGTAAAAACCTCCAGATACTGATAAAACCCTCCAAATGCCAAAATTTTAGAAAACGGTTAAAAATGCAGTTAAAATGTTTTATTTCGAGCTTTATTGACTGATAAAACCCCCTAAATCCTCCTAAGTTTTGTTTCAAAGTTAGCACGTACGCACTTAAAGTACCGTTAAACCATAAATTCCATTTACAGGATATTTTTTCGAAATCTGAAACATTAAAACAATTTAAAGAAACTTAGATGATTTTGGAGTCCTGGTCCCGACTGATGTATGGGAGCGAAGTATGGACTTGGAAAAACAGAAATGAAAGTAGGCTTAATACTGTCGAAATGCGATCTCTCGGGCGAATGTGTGGTAAAACTATGTACGAAAGTTGTACAAATGTCGAAATCCGTACATTTTGTAAGGCTGAGATAGGAATTATCGACAAAATCAAGAGAGGAGCTCTGCGCTGGTTTGGACATGTAGAGGAATGGACAGCGAAAGAACGGCTAAAAATATTTATTTATTAGAATGCGGATGTTAATGGACGCAGAAATAGAGGAAGACCGAGAAAGACAAGGCATGACCAAATCCAACAAATACTTGAAGATGGACATGTTAAAAGTCGGAATAATCGGCGCGCGTGCATGAGAAGATGTATGATTGGGGAGGAAGCGAGATCTGTATGCAAAGATAGAGTGATGTGGCGTTCTATCCTCTCTGCCTATCCATACGGGGAAAGGGCGTGATGGTTTGTTGTTGTTGGATGATTTCATGCGTACGCGTCAGTTAATCCGATCAATAATAGCGAATCAAATAATCCTAATGATGTTAGCGATTTTTATTTTGTCGTGAGGTTTCATATAGGCTTTATATTCCAGGTTTGAAATAAATTAAATGTGTAAAACTAACCCAAATATCAAAGTATATACTTTTTTTTTACACTGCTCTCATGTAAAGCTGAAGAAAATCACATGCGTCGTTGTTCTACGAGCATGACGGTTTGTTCACAATACATGCACGCTTATTGGAACTTTTTAATCATGTTTAAAATTCTCCTTGCACATACTTACCACATCTATCCGCATGGACACGGAATATTATATAATTAACTCCTTCAATACGTATGTGTGTCCAAAATATTTATGAATTAGGGAAGCCGGAGAAGACTAATGACCCTAATGTCGAAATTAGAGCAGAATGCAAGGCTGAGTTAAGCATTATCGACAAAATTAAGAAAGGTCTTTTGCGATGGTTCGGTCATGTGGAGCGAATGAATGATGAAAGAACGGCTAAAAATATTTATGATGCGAATGTGTCTGGTTGTAGAAGTCGAGGAAGGCCGAGAAAGACATGGCATGATCAAGTACAACAAATTCTTGAAAGTGGTCATGTGAAAAGTCGGAATAATCGACGTGCGTGCATGAGAAGATGTATGAATGTGAAGGAAGCAAAGGAAGTGTGCCAGGACAGAGTGGTGTGGCGTTCTATCCTCTCTGCCTACCCCTTTGGGGAAATGGCGTGATGGTTAGTTAGTTAGTTAGGAGAAGACTTTTGTTGAGTCAAACGTTTGCATAGATTTTTCTCAAAATAAGCAATAATACATTTAGAGGGTTTTTATCAGTTTTATCGATGAGATACAAAGTGAACAAAACTAGCGAGGTATTCCAGAACCAGTATGGTAATATATTATATTTAATATCTGCCTACACGTGAGGCGACATTGCCTATTATATGCGTGTTTGTGAACATGTCTAAATATTTTAATCCATAACGTTATATATAATGTTACTGGCAGAAGTCGGCAGCTGCCCTTTAGGCCTTGTTTCATCGGTCCTGTTGATCGGGCCTCGGTTATTTAGGTTCTCGGACACGAATTATCGCTCCTTTATTTTATTTTTGTTTATAAATCATATAATATACAAAGTATAATACATATGAATTATATTCCCTTAATTATATTTCAAATTTAAAAAGCTCGTATTTAGAACCACAAAAAAACAAAGAAATTCTATCATCTTTATAACTGAATATATCCCAACAATATATAAGAGGTAGGACTAAGGGGATACGGTCGTTAATATCACACGCTACGCTGACGATGCAATTATAGCGACAGTGGCAATTCCTGATGATTAGAACATATGATCTCTCTCAGTTTGTAAAACAAAACGCTTAAATATTTCGCTTCGAACTTCACATTTTTTTTCTCAAAATAATGCTACCATAAACAGGTACAACGATCTGCCAGTCTATGGCGACGTAGCGTCGTTATTCTGTTTTAGTGTTAATTAATTTTTCAACCGAAAAATATATTTTCCATTATGAATTTTCCCCACGGAGTGCGATGTTTTTTCGGGATAAAAAGTAGCATCTCCGCTATCCCTGTGCATAAAATCACGTCGATCGGTCTCTCCATTGCGACGCGAAAGAAACACAAAAAAACAACTTTGCGTTCTTTGCGTCGCGATTTTTACTCCGTGCAATCGTTTTATTGAAGGCTTTTTTGCAGACAAGTCTCCGTCTCTGTTAATTACCGGGTGTTTTACGTGCTCAAAAGTCGATTCGATCAATAAAACAGTTTTACTATTGACATTTATTACATCCCGTTCATGGGTTGACTTATGTTAGCCTTGACCGTGTTTACGCTGTCGAATTTAAACTACGCAAATTAATGCTTAAAAATCTCATATGTGCATTCCGCCTTTGCTAGGGCCAAGACACAAGCTAGCTGGAAGCCGACGCAGGATATAATATTATATCATTTTTATTTCATATTTTTTCCCGTCCTGACTTTTCATAAATTTTACAATTCATACCCACGCGCTCTCAGCTCTACTTTCGTCTCTGAACTGACGAATAAATTAATAATGTATTAGTTTAATTTATTTAGGGCGCCGCGCGTTAATACTCTAATATAAATTTGTATGGAAACAGGCGGCTACACCGTTTTGAAATATTTTTAAAGTTTGATTGAATTATAGTGAAAATTACTCATATGTTGTTTTATTACATTAAGAGTATTTTTTTACTCATTTGATTTGAAATTATGACATTATTTCTTATCAAAATGTTTATAACAGGCGCATGGAATATGACAAGAAATGCATTTTTAGCTAAGTTTCTGTATTTATTAATCGTGGAATTTTAAAAATTTTAATTTCATATTTCAAACAGAGTACTTATAGTATCTTTTTTCAAATTCAAATTTCATTCAAATAAATTTATTTTACCATAATAACATTACAAATAACATAGTATTTAAGACGTTTTATTGGGACAACATATCAACCCAGGAACCCTCGAGCAATGGTTCGACAATATTAAGGCACAAGAGTATTTGTCTCTCAAACAATGTTTAGCTGCATGATAGCCTGACTGCTCTTTCAATCGTGGTAACTAGAGGCAGGTTGGTTCTGGAAGCCGGGAGATAAAACAGTATGTGCTGACGCTGTCAGAGATAACCATCAGGAACATAAATTGATACTCTCTGAAATGGCTGAGTTCCCGATAAAACCTCTCAACAGTCTGAAAAAATGGGTCAGCGTGAACTCATCCCTTCTAAGTTGCAAACTGTTGGATATTACATGTTTGCCTTAACCATCCGTATAGAATTAACAGTTAAATCATCAGTAATATTTATCTGTTGGAATGATGCGAAGTGATGTTTCTAATACTATCTGATCCTTTAAATGGTCAGATGCACGCGAAGACATTTGCTAAATAACAAAACACGTGTTTATGGATTTAGCAGACATAATTGAACGCTGCGAACACAGGTTTATTGATCGGCTTCCATTGAGGTGCAGTTCGCGTACGAGTCTGTACGAGAGAAAACAGAATGGTTGCATAGAGAGAGTGGGACGGGCGATCCCCATTCAAGTATTAAATGTTGAATGTCCATTCATCGTATTAACTCACTTCCGAATCGGATTAGCAGATGTTCCGCTCACTGGCCGAGTCGCCGTCGCACCATCTGTCATCTGCTACCACGGATTACTTGCCGATGTATTACTGAATAAATAATATTCTACTTCGCAACTGCTACTGGCTACGTCCATTGTTCAACCTTTTGTCATATTTCCCTTAGAACTAATCTTTTGTATTTGAAGAGACGATCTTTAGAAGGGAACGAACGGTTCTGGCGACCATGCGTGATCTTCGGCTAACTAGGACAAGGCGTATTATAAGGTATTAAGTCCGAGGATATGAAATATCCGTTCAAACGCACAATGATCAGCTTAAGTATAAAAATGAAAACGTATTATTATGTAATCATTCCCGTTTGATGTACTTACGAGTATGTGATATACTTCAAACATTTTTTTTCACCTATTAGGCTGTGCTAAAAAATCCCTTTGCAAAGCATAAGACATATTTTGATTTAAAAACATAAATTTAACATGTACATATACTGATTAACAATCTATTTTCCACGATTTAATAAATTATTTATTTATTTTTATTTGGGAAAAAAATCGACAGTTTTTACATATATTGTATAAAGAAAATAAGAATAAATATGAACGAAAATTGTGAAAACAGTCAATAAAAATTTTCCATAGTGGTGTAAGATATCGATTAAGTATATTATCGGTATCAAAATAAAAGCAATTAACAATTGTTAGGCACTTAGAAGTTGCAAATAAAATAAAAATACATATACTTATATACAGTTATAAAAATAAAGTTAATTGAAACAAGATAAATTTAAATTCAAAGAATAAGAAAAGAAAAAAGTAAAAAATAACAACATAATTTAGGCGTATTTTAGCAATATATGATTTTTTAAGTCTTTTATTCTATGTAGACTTACGTTACATCATGCACACAAGGGTAATATAGTTTCTATGGGATATTCCATTTTATTGCGAGTTATGTTGTCATGTTTGTCAATGGTTTTTTAAATAATTTTTGATTGTTTTCTACCAACAGTTTCCACATTTCCTTGTACTTCCTTATTACGTGTTATCTGGTTCTATCAATCATCGGTCGCTTCTCTCGGACTCGTATCACCAGGTGGTATTTTTGCACAACACACGAAACGTTTGGCTAATTGCTTCTCGTGGCTGTGTCGCCACATGTTAGTGTCGGTGTGGGAGTGGTCTCGCCTCGTATCGGCTTTCTGGTTATGCAAGTACCTGTAATGTGGGCTGCTGGGCTCTCGAGCCCCACCTGAACATCTCGTACCAAACTACAATCAACACCAATCCGCCTACTGAAAAGCGATTAAACTTCGTGTTTACTCTGTTCTATAATCCAGCTGTCTTTCCGCTCGTTTTTACTCCGTGGCACTCGATTCCATCTAGGACTCGTGTGTGTAGTACTGTAGAGTTGTTCGACGTAACGAGTAGCTAATGTATGTTGGCGTGTTGCTATGCCAGCGCCGGTTGTCTCTAGGATTTTCAACTCTCACGCACTTTTTTATATCGTACAAAAATCTGTTTCGTATGATTATTAAATGAATGAATTTTCATAATATGGTGATTTCAATCAAGACTGAAACGCGTAGTCTAATTGGCAACCAGATATTTTACACGAGTCGAACAGTAAACACTCGACTTGCATCGTTTCGCGTCTAGATTACTGTAATGGAATATCCTTACGCAAATCTCCCAAAAGATCAAATTTATAAACTTCAATCCATATTCAATGCGGCAGCGGTAGAAATAATATTCTCACATCTCACAAGATTTGCACTAATTTAAAAGTTCAAATATTACAATATATGCTTTACTGGACTGTATTCAAATCCCTTCATGGAATGACTCCAAGATACCTATCGGACCCATGTATTAGGGAAAATACATGTCGAAGAAAATCTACTCTCATAGAAAAACTTGTCGAACTCCGGCGCAGCCCAAACGTTCGGAGATCGTGCCTTTGCGCAGCCGGCCCCTCTGCTGGAACCAATAATTGCCTTTACACTTGCAAATTTTCGACATTCCCAATAAGTTCAGCAGGCTTATTCTGTCACAATTTCGTTTCGTAAGATCGTTCGTTCGTCATATGCCCATCTCACCTAAACCCAATCAAAATCGTATTTCTTTGCTCTCGTTCCCTCTCATGAGAGGGAACTTATTCGTTTTGTAAAATCATTCGTATCGCATGAGAGGGAACGAGAGCGAAATACGGTTTTGATTGCGTTAGAGTGGGATGGACATATGGCGAACGAACGATCTTACGAAACGAAACGGTGACATAATATACCTGCAGATCAATTTATGTCGATAAGGATATGAGATGGGGTAATTGTGTTTATGGTAGTATATATTATTATGTATGTTTAGTTATTGAATAACTCTGAAGAGGCAACGTGTTGTTGCAGAAACTAGTCCGAAGTGGTTCATAAAACAAAGTTATTTTATTTATCTCTCATAAATTTTATGTACAACGATGAACCAAAAAGTTAGTACTACAACTATCCAAAATAACATAAATATTATGTTAATTTTTCCCCGCTGCTTTTTGATTCACACGTGGAATGTAGTTGCACTCGATTTACTTCCTTACTGGCATTCTTCGGAATATTGATAGTAATCTCGATTGAGAAATTAACGAAATGATTCGCCTACTCTACATGGAACGCCATACAAGGATTATCTAGTGTATTAACCTTCCAATGTGTGTTCTACAGCAGGCTTACGTAATGCGTAATTCTTTTGGCGATCGAATCGCGACAGGTCTGCTGACTGCGAGCGGCGAATCGCGCCGAAAGTCGTCGTAGTCGGGCGGTCGGTGGTCGGTGGTCGGTGGTCGGTGGCCGACCGCCAGTCGCGTAGAGAGCCATGAATGGGGGAAACGCTCGTTCATTCATTAAACGGAATGGTGCCGCTTGCGCAGGCGCAACTGAACTAAACTTATAGTGCAGGCCGTGCAGGGTCGCCAGCTACGAGTTCACGATACCGTTTCACGGCGGAGTGTGCAACTGGCAATCGTACCAAAGGCCGGGATTGCGAAACCTTGATTTATTGCGCGATTTTTGCAACAAACAAAACAACTCGGTCCAAAAAAGATGCCGGCAAATTTCTAAGCAGAATCTGGGAAACTGACACTGTATTATTTCACTTTCATACCTACAGGGAAACTAAAACAATATTATTGTTATCAAAAACATTTTTCACTTTGTGGTATAACATTTTACACTTATTTGTTTATAAATTTGTATAAACCACTTTAATTTTTTTATTACACTTCGACCGGTTTCGAGGTTACTACTTCATCGTCAGTTAAATTCCTGACGATGAGGTAGTAACCTCGAAACCGGTCGAAGTGTAATAAAAAAATTAAAGTGGTTTATACAAATTTATAAACAAATAAGTGTAAACTAAAACAAGGTTAATTTTTTTAATTATTTTTTTTTACGTGGGAGAATTTTTCTGCAATTAAATTTCTTTAAATTTATCTAAACTGTTGGGATCAGGAGGGATATACTAATGTGGGCAAATCAGAAACTTCTCAGCATTTGCTCGTGTGGAGAGGAAACCACTCAAAACCCTTCAGGAGAAGCCGGCCTGTTGGCAGTAGTCAACAGGCCTTTCGTTCCACTAGGGGAGTTTTCGGCATTTCGTTCCCTACTTTGGTTTATTTTACTAATTGTCTGCACTATATTGACCATGTATGATATTACCTCTCGTGTGAGTTCTTTATTACCTATCACCGATGGGATGTCGCATAGATCTTCACCCAAGCTTCTGCATCGCGCCTCCAGCTGTTGTCTTTGAAAGCTGAAAAGGGGGCGATGCATCAACAGGTGAAGGACATCTCGAGGAGTTTCATCGTCGCATAGGCGGCTGTCGATCTCAGAGAGCTTGAAGCGATGCAGGTAGCTCATGAACCCACCATGACCCGTATGCATCTGGATGAGCTCGTATCCAGCATTCTGCATTCTCCTGAAATCATAGGCATGGAAAATGGTAGGGAAAAACATTTTAGTTATACTTCCGGTAGGTTCACTTAAATAACGATCGTTACAGAATTAAAGGGTCCTACTTCTTATTTTCCTTTTGGCAAAGCTGAGCGGGAAATCGGCGAAATCGGGGGCTGTCTTCTTGAGCGTAGCTTCCCGAGCTAATAAGGTGAATGTACCGACCGTGTGTATTTGATTGATCAGAAATTGACAAAACTGCAGCGAGAGGTTCAATGAAAGCTTTTAAAGTTTCTACGATTTGTTATTATTACGGTTTGAAAATGTGATGAAATATATTTTTTTTGTCAAATTAGCTTTAAAAAAATTACGGCGAATGCTTTTATTGATGAAAAAGAAAGATTGGGCAAAAATGTTCCGCAGTTAATCAGTTGTTCTCGGCTCGTTTTTCTAATAAAAACGAATAGCTATTTTCCAGAGCAATATTTCATTGAATAACCGTGTGTCTTCTTTAAATTCACAGTAAATTTATGTTTAAAACGTCAAAATAAACATACACATTATCAAACAATAATATGTATAAAAAGTAGGTTTGTTATTACCTACTGTAACTTACATTAAAAGTAGGATTACATTGCTGTGTCGTGTTGTGGAGTGGTGTCACGACACACCGCACTAGAGAAATGTCATTCTAGCCATATAATTTCGATAGAAGCAATACAACACAACACAACATGAAATCGTAAGCGTGCAGTTCGGGTGTGCATTTTTGTTATGATGATTGATTCGTCACGCTAGCAAATTAATTGTTGAATAAGTCATTGAGTTAGACGCACTCAGATATATTGCATTTTCTGATACCAGGGCCCCGATTACGATGTGAAGTTAACAGAGTTCTTTGTAAAACCGACATTTGCGTACGAAAATGAGTATATTTGCATAAAAATTTAAAGTATCTTTGTCGGTGGTAACCTATAATTGAACAAGTTTAGAAGATAAAAATGTATACATATTCTGCTTTTCATACAGAAAATGAATCGGGTTGTGGTCCCGTGGATAGTGTCTCGCACTCGCGGTTCAAAGGTCCATGGTTCGAATCCCACTCTACCCCAACTTGATTCCCATTTTCTAATAGTGAGTTATTTACAACTCGTTGAAAATGGCCCTCAAAATTAAATATTTGGGTACAATGAAAGCATCCACCCCTTTCCCGAAACTGTTCATAAAGACTTGAGTCTTTCTTCAGTTTCGCATATCAATATCAATTTTTTTATTTTTTTAAACTAATTAAGCGAAAATTTAACATTTCTTTACAATCAAACCGCGAAAATAACAAAACAAATAAACTTTAAAAACTTTCATTGTACCCCTCACTGCAGTTTTGTCAGTTTGTGATCAATCAAATACACATGGTCAGCACAATCACCTTTTTCTAATTTCCCACTATTAAAGTGGAGGAATACAGTGTTAGTTCCAAATTGAAACCGCGGCCACACGCTCCAGATCCCGCATCGGAAAGGAAGAAGAACGTAGTAATACAAACAAATCAATCAAACGACACGAAACCCAAATACATATAGGAAACATTAGAATAATTTGCCCTATACAACATGCACTCAATCAACAGAAGAAAAACAATACGTATCTATAACAAATCACAGTGGAACATCAAATCATCAAGACACTACCGGCAAAATCCTACCACAGATCCTAACATGATCCCTATTGAACTCTACCTAGCGAAATTACTTTTCGTCATAGTACTGAATTCTTCGCAAAAACCATTTTCCTAATACCAACAGTAGAATCAATCCTATGCAAAGACCTTAATCGTCCTAACAATCTCACAGACCTTTAAGCAGACGAAACGGGTCCTAGAGCATGGTCGGCGCGTGGTTCTCTTGAGTTAGTCTACTATTTAGATATTTGGTTGATTATTAGATAAATATTTGGGTAAATCATAAGAACGCAAATATTTATTTAAAAAAAAAAAAAAAATTTTACTTCGTGGATAAAATTGAAGATCCCTATTTTAATCGGGGCCCAGGCCCTGTTTGTACCAGAAACATGAATCATTCGTTGGTTTAACAAATCTTCCCACGAGATTTCCTCACATATCCGACTGTTATAACCAGAACAATAAAAGTTCGCGTCGCGATGATGTCTCTCGGCGGTCATCTGAATTCTGGAATGCTGACGAGTAATCATTGGATGGATTCGAATCAATTATTCATTCAGAATTCCTACGTGGATGCGATGCGATTGCAATGTCGATTTACCAAGGAAAATCGAAACGTTTTGCTCATAAAAAGCCGAACAAGACTGCAACATTTTTAAAAGTGCAATGTCAATTCCAGTACCCGCGTATACGAATGCTAATTGTAATTCACTTATGCAATGTATACTGTTTCGATCATTTTGTTTCACAGTATAATTCAATGTAATAAATAAACTAAACTATTGTGTTAATTCCATTAAAATTATTTATTGACAATTCTTGATGGAATTTCATTGTAATGATGTAATAACTTATATTTACATATAAGTTATTAATTCAAAAAATACTTGGTACACTTCCACTTATTTATTTTGACCATTTAGCGCTTATTGGTCAAAATAAATAAGTGGAAGTGTACCAAGTATTTTTTAAATTAATAACTTATTTGTAAATATAAGTTATTACATCATTATTGTGTTAATTTTATTTATATACATACGTTTGTAGTGTCTAGAGTCGATTATTGTAATGGTATCTATGCAGGTCTACCATTGAAAAAACTTACTCGCCTACAATCTGTATTGAATGCCGCAGCGAGACTTATTTTCGGAATCTCTAAGTTCAGTCATATCACTCCACTATTCCGGGAACTACACTGGCTGCGTTTTTCACAAGGGGTCGAATACAAACTCTGTTGGCTTATGTATAAGTCACTGCACAACTCTGATCCGGAATATCTAAGGGAACTATGCATTCCAGATGAACTAGCTGACAGGCGTCTAACGCTTAGATCAGCTACGTCTACGGCGAGAGGAAAAGTTATTATACCTCTACGCAAACAGCGTACTAAATTTAGTGAACGCGCATTTGCGGTCGCAGGCCCTATGGCATGGTTTCGGAAAAAACTTAAAACCCACTTGTTCTCTAAATCATTTGAATAAATCCGTAGCATGTGACGACAAAATAAATTATTTTAATTAAATTACAAATTTAAAAGAATCACTATGTAAAGCGCCCTTGAGGTATTTTGTTACGAAAATGGCGCTATATAAGTTATCCATAGTAATTATAATAAGTTTATTGTACATTATTTGAGAAATAAGTCCCAACTCCATGGGACTAAAAGTCGTGTGTTGAGATGGGACTAGCAATTAAATGACACAGACACGTGAGTATATCACCACAAATATAGGATCAGAAACAAAAAAAAATAAAATAATTTAAAGCATATGTATATGGCACATCAATATGGTAAACAGTAAACTCAAACATTCGGAAAATCATCAAGGAGTTTCCTACTCAAATCCACCCCATTAAGGAAAATCCAGTCCTTAACTAGTTTCTTGAAAATAGTTTTTATTTTTATTTTATAAATGTGTCCTTGAAACCTTAATACGCTCTTCCAAAATATTGAACACTCTCACTAATGTTGACGGTCTGATGGATGTTACCAGACCAGTCTGGAATCCTGATTTAGTTAAAAACAGTAGGGATTTCAAATTATTCACCCAGTTTGTTAGCCTTAGGGTTGAGAAATAAGAGATTCCCCGGGGTGCCTCATAATATATAGTGATCAATTTTTGTGAAATTCTCGTCTTTGAAGGAATGTGCAGAATGGGGGGAGGGTAAATGAAATTTTACATATTGTCCATGGCGTCTCTGGGTATGAACTAAACTAATAAATAAATGGTGCCACATGCATGATTATGGAATTTATCTTTTGGTGATTTATTTGAAGGGTGTCGGAGTTAATAAATGTTTAAATAATGATAATGATAATCTAATCTGATTCGGTTATACCCAAGTCAGTAAAACATACGTAAATGGCATTGATATGCATAAAAGATATGATTTAAGAATTCAATATTAATTGTATGTCTAAACGCCGCACCTGCAAATAACATGTTCCATGTATTTTTTGCACGGACATTATTTTAATTGTGACCTTTTAATTAGGAGTAGAAATGTGTGCCAGTCAAAAAAGCATTGGCAAACTATTCTCAGGTTTCGTGGCGTACCCGTCTCTTCGTCAGGACACTAATTACACTAACATGCAAAAATGTTTACCCTAGTAGTACTAAACCAAAAGATGAAAAGTATATATGTAGAGCTGCTGTCGCTGGATATTATTTCCCTTGCTCCGGGTGAATCTCCATTCCATTCCTCATCACCCAGCAATCACGACATTACAGAGCCAGTAGAAATCTCAGAGAAATTTAGCACGGAGAAACGTGGAAATGATTGGGAGGAGAAACGAGGTTCGAATCCCACTCTGCCACAACTTGTTCTCCATTTTTAACACCGTTATTTATGACTTAACGAAAATGGCCGCAGAAATTGGAATATTTGGGTAAAGCATGAGAACGCGGATATTTTTTTTATGAAAAAAATGCCTCGTAATAACATCTAAAACAAAGACACCTACTTAATTATAAATATCTTTGACTTTGACTTCAGCAATATAGATGATGTATATATCGTGAAATATTAATTTATTTGTTCATACAAAGAGGTGGGTACATATAACAAAAAAACAATAACATATCCCTTGCTCCACGTAGCCAAGATCCCTGTTTTGAGTTGGGATATAACATAATGGAAAGTAGAAGCATACATGTTATTCAAGAATATATTTATTTTTCTTTATATAAACATGAATTTTAACAAATGTCTAGACAACACGATTGACAATATATAAATATACCCGATGTCTCGCAGTAGTCTCCTGCAATGGTCTTTTTCTTTAGACAAAATCCAAGTTTGTACACTATATGTATATGTGACATCCGTGGCCTGAATTCTTAAACAATCCTGGCGCTTAATGATCACATTTGATAGGTTCGATAAATACTTGTTAGATTAATATTGAAAACTGATACTTTGTACAACAATTATATCAGAGAGTTCAATTCAATTAAAATAGCATGGACGTGTGACCGACTAAGAAGGCAAAACCCGAATGAATAGAGCCGGCCGCCTCGCGCGGCTCGCAACTTAAACATATCACATATAATGCATGGACACTATTCTACAGTAGATATCAATGATAAATATCCTTCTAACACTTGGTCATTTTAAAAAAGTCAATTTAATGTCAGCGTTCACTGTTCACTCGCCACATTTCCGGCGGCCCTGTCAAAGTCAAAGTATTTCGTCGTCTGTCATTTTCTGATTATCACATCCTCCGATAATAAATACCAGCGCTATTCAATCGTAGATTTTCACAAATAATCATTTTTCATTTTTTAAATTTTTACATATTACAACAAATATAAAGAACGTATTCGAGAAGGGTATATTAAAGTCTTAGCACTCACAGGGCTTGTGACCTTTCGTTTGCTTGATACTTGATTGTGGCTACTTTGCACTCAGTGTAACGTTTACCATTCTGATTATGTTTGAATTTTTCTTCGATTCTTCCAACCGTTGATTTTCGTGAAGGATGTCCTTTTATTTTTTGTGATTTTTGTCCTTTTATAGGACACCTAGAACAAAGTTGCACTTAAATATGTCACTAGAATTGAGGTATTTGTTTTCTAATATTTCATGTTATTGATAATTTTTATTTCACAAGAGTATCGTTATAATGTACATTGATAGGATCAGTCTTCCACTCAGCTTTTTCTAATGCAATATGTTTACTATCATAATATATAAAGGGTTGAAGTGCTGAAACCTTTTTCTATAGATGTGGGTCAGATAATGATAGCGTTTGTAATCGCGGCCCTGGTCCAAGAAGTTGTTATATATATTTTTTCAATGTTTTGAGTCCGCCTCGTAGCCATGGTTGAGATCCCGGGTTTTATATCTTTTAGGGGAGATGTGAATTTTAAAATATATACTTTTTACGTGGCCTGGCACCCAAACTCAACACCTTACCTTACATGCAACGAATATAATCTAAATTCTTAATAATTATGGTTTTGAAATATATTTAATGAAAATTTATATTCTTATGTCAACAAAAACATGCGTGGTGATATTCCATGACAATTTAGATGCACAAATTTAAATATTAATAAAAATAAAACAATTTTTTTATGTTCAAATATTTAATAACATTAAGTTAAATAAATAATTTGTTAA
This sequence comes from Micrasema longulum, assembly GCF_059751315.1. Taxonomy (NCBI): domain Eukaryota; kingdom Metazoa; phylum Arthropoda; class Insecta; order Trichoptera; family Brachycentridae; genus Micrasema; species Micrasema longulum. The sequence goes on from NW_028277755.1 coordinate 70,207, forward strand.
TTATTTTTAAAATACTAAAAATGTTAACATTGCATATTCTGAGTTTTCCTATCTATCGTATGATATACATAATAATAATAGCTGTGAAAACTATATCGTGATTTTTATCTACGCCAAATAAGCGTTCCCAGGGCCCTGATCACAATGGGAAGTTAACAAAGTTATCTTCGACTGTGTATAAAGAAAAACCAATATTTGTGTACGAAAATGAGTATATTTGCATAAACATTAAAAGTATGTTCGTTGGCAACCTATAATTGAACATGTTTAGAAGAAAAAAATGTGTGCATATTCTGCTTTTCATACAGAAAAATTAATTTTACTTTGTAGATAAAATTTAAGATAAATGTTAACTTCTCATTGTAATCGGGGCCCTGCTCCCAGCAATGTTTCGATCCTCGCACTTAATAAAAAGTAGCAATAATTTATCAGAAGCATATTCACTGAAAATATTTACAAATCTTGTGAATGTATACTTTGTCTGAGGATCTCTGGCCAACTTTACAATTTTATTATCCTTTTAAATGAAGAACGTTGGTAGTTGCTAGTTGCTACACCAGATGCCAGGGGATCCGGTGCCCGGTGACGAAATGGCATAAGTCACCACTTATGATTTATCAGTTCCACTCATTTGAAATTGCTTTTTGATAACTATAATTACTATAACACTAAATGAATATTACCAACGCTGTATTAATAATGATATTTAACAGAGATGAACATTTTAAAAGGAAATGTAGAAGTCTAGGCATTCACGGGGTTTATGATATGTCATCTGTCATTTGCTGATTTAAACTGCTACTTTGTCGCTTCAGTTCGTTTTTGTCCAACAGATTAAAACACAAATCTGCAGAAATAGAGCTTTAACGTTTTTTTCTCAAGAAATGGCCATAAATAATGACCACAACTTAAGACGAAATTCGTTAAAAAAACCCCTTAAAGAATTTCAAAAACACATTTTTTTATTTATTTTTTTATAAAAAAAGGCTTTTTCAAAACTACTGTACACTTCACTGATTTTTATTAAAAATGGTATGTTGTAAATTATATTAATATTATCCACTACAATTTAAACACTATACAATACAATGACAAGAAGAATAAAATTTATAAATATATATATGTATATATATATTTATGTATGTGTATGTAAGGGTGTTTATGTATGTGTGTGTGTGTATAAATGTTTATAAGGGTACACACGTGTGTGTGTGTATAAATGTTTATAAGGGTACACACGTGTGTGTGTATGTAAATGGAAATATATAAATAAACATATGTTATTGCTATGTGCATGTGCCACATGTAATGTATATGTTTGTGTATGTTTTATATGTGCGTAAATGGCTCGGAGTGCGCATTCGGTATTTTTATTTATTCTAATTTATTACCAACTATTACTACCAATTTATTACTCCATGGAAAACGCAAATGTTAACAATTATTCTTTTCTCATTTGAATTTTTTTTTTTTTTTTTTGTCACATTTAATGTTTCTATCTTTTGCATAATTTATGAAACTTAATTGGTCTTTTTATATTTAAAAAATGTTGTTTTTAATACTTATTACGTATGACTGTATGTTTACTAATTTTTTTTTTTTTAATATATGTTAGTCTGCCTTAGCACGGGTCTTCTCCTACTAGGCATTACTTTATATTATATATAAAAAATATATAAAAACTAAAGCGACTACTTTATACACCGTGTAACATCCAACAAATAGATCAAATGGAGATGTTCAGACTGGTACAGTTACGCTGGTAGTAAAGTGATCACTTTAACGTAAATCCAGAATATATGTGTCTCGTTTAGTTCCCTTGATTAAACTCAGGTCCAAAAGAGTCCAAAAATAAGGAAATATAATTCATTAATGAAAAAAAAAATTTTAGAAGAGAAGTATTTGAGTTCTTATTACTTACTTAATTATTTAAATTTTCGGACCATTTCTGAAAGTCGTAAATAACTTGTGCTGGAAATATGGAAATCGAATCGTGGTAGAGTGGGATTCGAGCCTCGGACCTTCGGTCCGTCCATCGACAATACTACCACGGAACCACAACCCGGTCAATAATTAACACATAATGTTAATTTATCGTTGAATTTTTGGCGCAAGTTTATACTATAACATAACTTTCCTAGTTTTCAGACATGGCATATTTACAAGTTAACATCTCTTCCCAAATCAACAATTAAAATAAAACTGCTAGCTGAAACATTTAAGTTAGTAAGTGGAAATTATTGATGGAAGTTCATTACAATTTATTATAGATGTAAAAGACGAGTGATACTTTTATCCACAAATTTGGAATATTCAATTACCGGTTTCATCGCTTTCGCGACATCTTCGAGACTGGTATCTTTATTAAGGAGTTCAATGTTTTTTTAATAAATTTTTCACGCCCATAAGGCTTTTACATACATGAAAGTTAGATAAAATATTAGTATGTAAACAACATAAAATTTAAAAAATACAATATAAAGCAAAAAAGATAGAACAGCGTTTAAAAGTAAAGTTGGTATAAAAAAAAGAAGATGAGTATATGAAAAGCATAAATTAAAAAAATATACAATAAAAAGAAATAAAAGATAGGAACAGTGTTAAGAAGTATAGTTGGTATATTTTTTTTTTAAAAAGATGAGTGTTTTAACAACATCAATTTTTAAAAATACAATATAAAGTTATAATAATATTTTTTAATTTTAATTTTTTACAACTTACAATACTTTTTTTATATAATATAATTTTCTCAAACTGAATGGTTTGGGTAGGTAGGAAGAAATTGCCTTAAGGCAATATGCCCGCCCTTATATGTATATTAAGTATCAAATAAATAAATTAAAAGCCCTATAAATGCCTAGTCTTCCATATTATTTGTGTGTCAATCAATATAAATAATAATGCAGTTTAAATTTTATGCCAAATCAAACGTTGAGATTCGCGCATAGTGTGGGGTTGAGATTCGCGCATAGTGTGGGGCTGAGAAAAGCCTTATCGACAAAAGCAAGAAAGCAGTTCTGCGTTGGTTTGGAGACGCAGAGCGAATAGGCAGCAAAATAAGGCTCGGGGGGCACGTTGATGGGTGCTGAAAACGAGGAAGACCGAGAAACACAACAAATATTTGATGACCGGCTTTTCGTAAGTCGGAAATCCTCTCTGCTGACAAACCTCTAAATAGAGACTTGGCGGGTTATTCTTAGAAATAAAAATAAGTTTTTATTTTAAATAAAATAAATAAAACAACTTTGTTTTTAACCACTAATTTTTATTTTTCACCGACCGGTTTCAAAGCAAACAAACTTCTTCGTCAAGGTTTACGTAACTAATGAATTGATTCCTTTTTTTATTTCTATCATGTTCACTGGTTCACTGGTTAAAAACAAAGTTGTTTTATTTATTTTATTATAATGAATAACCACAAAGTTAGTGCTTCAAATTTAAACTTTGTATAAGTTTTTATTTATTTTTTAAAATACGCATTTTTATCTTGTTTATTTCGTCGTTACGGGGACTTTATGTAGAATTTCATTCATGAAGAGTTGGGAAGAAAACTGACATATTTATGGTCAGGCAACACACGACATGATATTATATATTTTACCGATTCCATTTAAAAATGACCTGTCGACCTTTGGGCGTTAAGTGTGTATTTTATTAATCCATTGTTAAAATAACCTTCGGTGACACTTTTGATCATATTTTAAATCTTTTGTTATGTTAACGTGTGTAAAATATATGTCAAATAATAAACACGTATGTCCTAATCATAAATTATGGATCGTATTAAATTTCACTGCGTTGTAAAATACAATATGTTAATATTATACTCGAGCCTTATATCTTTAAATGTGTCGCGTTTTATTGTGATCAACTATTAAAAATATCAGCTATATTTATTTACACGGCTTACGAAGGCGAAGGTAAGATAATCAGTCTTCTTAGCCTTCAGATACCAGTCAAGGGACTGTGAAATATTCTAGTGTAAAAACACCCTTTTTAATAAATCTTTCATGTCAACTATGTCGGAAATCGAACGCGAGACCTCTTGCATAGTAGGCAAACGCGCTGACCATCTCACCACGAGACTCTTGACAAGTCCATCAAATACTTAAAGATGGACATGTCAAGATTAGGAATAATCGGCGTGCGTGCATGAGAAGATGTATGAATGTAGAGGAAGCGAGGTATTTATGCAAATATAGAGTGATATGGCGTTCTATTCCCTCTGCCTACCCCTGCGGGGAAATTGCGTAATGGTTTGTTTTTTTTGCTATAGTTCATTAAACTAAACTTTTCACTTCGGTCATACAACGAAAGTACTCGTAGTTTATCCATTGGAAGTTAATCATATCTATATAAAAGACTGATCATCTTACCTGCATGTAACAAAAATTATCAAGATACGCTGCGATTGGAGTACCAATGCAGTGGCCTATGCACCATTAGGTGCGGACAGGGAACGATGATGATGATTATATCTAATTTATCATGGAAAAAGTTCAAAAATACTTATCTTTTGCAATGAATATCTACATCATGTATTTATGTGTTCGGTGGGTAAAAATACAGTTATCTGTGTGAAATAGAACCAAAACCCTTGACAAGTGTTTTCGACTTGATGGGTACTTTCAGGTAAAAATTCGAAACAAGGAAATTGAGTGGAGATAAGTCCGCCTCGTTGTGTAGTGGTTGGCGCGTTCGCCTACCGTTCTTGAGGTCCTGGGTTCGATTTTAAAAAAAGGAAGAAAAAATAAAAATCTTGTTTTTTTTCATTTAACGCGTTTTTTTCCCTACAATTTTCTTTAACTTTAACTTTTTTTAAAGCTTTGAAAGAATAATCTTTATTCTAGGCATAGCATAACATTTTAAATCAACATCTTACAATTAAAAAATATTCGAAATATATCAAGACTGAATAAAGAAAAAAAGTTAATGATTTAGATAAATTTATAAATTAAATTATTATCCTTAAAACTTCTTGGTTTAGTTTTTCTTTTATTTTATTTTGACCTACGAACGCTTTCGTCTAAGAAGGCATCTTCAGGACTTGTAAATTGTTTACAATATTTTAAACTTGTTACAAGGTTTGGGTATTAGAAGATCACATGAGTATTTTATTAAGGGACAGACAACATAAACATTATTGTAAATTACTTATAAAACATTTTAGTGTGGAATCAATATTTTAATCATGTTCTTTCTAAGTAAGCATTGAAAAAGTTGTTACTGTATATACTCCACTGTAAATACTTATGTATGTATGTAATGTAAAAGGTACTTGTACCGTTAATTCTTGAAAAAATAAAATAAAATAAATAAAATTACAACTGGTTTGCAAAAACTGTTCATTTTCGGAAACTTTTACATCGAAATCGGGATTAAGTCCCAGTAAAATGCCAGGATAGACGTGTGTGGCGGTCCATTCTCTCTGCCTACCCCTGCGGGGAAATGGCGTGATGGTAGTAGTAGTAGTAGTAAATAAACTATTGTAAGACGTCACTCCCCATTATGTACACAAGAATTGTTTATTTCTTTTACGTAATGGGAAACGTTAATGTAAATTTATGTATTTTATTAACGTAAAACATTGTATTTTATTTGTTATTAATAATTTTTAAAAATTAAAAAATGATGAAGAAATGGTGAATAGTGGAAGAATCACGCGTCTTTTTGGTTGTCAGTGTGCACACAAACACAAACATGTAGCTTTGTACTAGTTCACCAATTCGTTCGAATCTACCCCTTGTGTTTAAAGAGTCGTAATATATTTTTTACATTTCTGAAATCCTCGAATGTAACTGGTGTCTCAGGACTCCCCTCTTAATCAGCCGCTTCACAATCCCCACATAACTTGTTACTTTACTTCGTAACGTTAAGTGGCCCGCTGACATTGAAATTAATTATGATTACACTGAATACTTACATAGTAACCAAGCAGAGACGCGGTTAATTTTTTATGTTATTAGAACATTAATTTGGATAATCAGTTTTACTTGAAAGCGCTTTGCTCGGAAATCTTTCAGCGTAACATGTAATAAATAAATTGCGTTATGTGTAATTTGAACAATATCTTTATTTTCATACCGCCACGCTCGGGCAGACGATTCATTCATCGATTTCAATGAATGGCGGCGTATTTTTGAAACCAATAATAATAATGATAATATGCCGCACTGCCATACCAGCCCAAATTTTACCTCCACAATGTTTTGAAGATGTCTGAATGCTTTAAGACTGGCTGGAGTTACTCATTTTTAAATTTTTTGCAACAAAGGGGGAAATCACTTTTGAGTGGGAAATATGGGAGTCTAGGCAAATGTGGATGTTCAAACATAGGCAAAATGGTAAATGTTACACCGTGTGTAAAGTGGCCACTTAAACCAGCCAATGGCAGATCATAAGTCCTGTAAATGCCTAGACTTCCATATTCCCTTCTCAAAAGTGTTTTCACTCTCTGTTGCAACAAATTAAAAAAATTGCCTAATTGTCATTTCTAATTTAGTATTTTTACTAAAACACTCACTACTAAAAGTACGGGATCATCCGGAAATAAAATAGAGCAGATTCTTTAAAAATCCCCAACAAGGGTTAAAAGTCAACAGATGGCGAGTAATTGTCTAAATCTAAAATATGAATTTATTTTAAAAATTAGTATTATTCCCTTCTAAAGAAAGCATTCTCCATCCCTGTCGTAATTTGTTAATAATATTCATGTATTTCATTTATATTTTGATTTTTTACATTCAAACATATTTATATTAATAATATGTCCCGATTTCGTTATTTATTTCAACACTTGTCTTAACTATTCCAACCATGTTTTATAAATCATAAGCCCCCATGGCTTATTACGTTTCCGATATCTCCCTGGGCCCGTATTACATGGGAAGTTAACATTTAACTGCAATTTTATCTACAGAATAACATTAAGTTTTCTGTATGAAAAATAGAATATGTATGCAATCTCAAGCCTCAAGGACAAAGAATATTTTCAAAAGAGGACTTAAGGACTGGATTTTCCTTAGTGGGAGAGATTTGAGTGTAAAACTCCTTGATGATTTTCCGAATGTTCGAGTTTACTGTTTACTATATTGATCTGCCATATATTTGTTTTATTATTATTGTTGTGTTTCTGATCCTATATAATATTTGTGATGGTATACTCATGTGTCTGTGTCAACTAAATGCTCGTCCCAACCCACCACATGACTTTTAGTCCCATGGAGTTGGGACTTATCTCTTAAATAATGTGTAATAAACTGTCTAAAAGTAAACAAAAAAGAAATAAAATATATTTTTACAAACATGTTCAGTTACAGGTTTCCCACGAAAATTCGTGAAATTTTCTTCCAAATGTACGCGTGTTCGTACTGATGGGAAGTTAAAATGTATCTTTAATTTTATCTACAAAGTAAAATTAAGTTTTCTGTTTGAAAAATATAATATGTTTACAATTTTTTTTTCTAAACATGTTTAATTTCCGGTTACCGACGAAGATACTTGGAATTTTTTCACAAATATACACACTTTCGTACATAAATATCGATATTAGTTTATACCGCCTCAGTATATACCGATGAAGATATCGAGACGGTATACTTAACTTCTGTTCTATCTGTATCTTACCTCGGTATGTTCTACCTACTTGTCATATCGACATCATATGATCGAAACAAGACAATGGAATGACCGCAAACAATTAGTCCGCGTTCCTTACGTCATTAAGATTTAAAATAGTTCTCATTTATATTTTAAATAGGCTTCTGTAATAAAAAGTGCTGACTTTAAAGCGATTATAAACTCCAATAAATCCCAATTCAAGCAAAAAATGCTCGTTTGAACATAAATTTTGCATGACTTTTGGAAATCACCTCTGTATGTATCTACCGATCGACTACAAAGCCGGCTTCTTTAACGTCTCAATACATACACTCGGAAAGATAGTAAAACAGATGGAAAAAATATAATAACTAAATTATTTTTTTAGAGTGGTAACTTTCTGACGCATATAATCTGTGTCTGACGTCTTGATACTCTTATTTGTTAATAGGAGAAAACTAGACGTTCGTTTTATTAAAGTGACACTTATGTCGGAATTGAATTCGACTTCTAAACTTACTTATTTCTCTCTAGTATTTTTAATAGGCTTGTCAGAAAAAAGTGCCAACCTCAAAACGATGAAAATTTTCAATAAATCATAATTAAAGGAAAAATTGCTTGGTAGAAAAAAAAATTGACACTTTTAATGCATAGATAAACGTATCGAGGGGTTCTAGACCCGTCGGTATACCTTTGTAGTCGGTCGGGAGACTTTTAAACGTCATACTGAAGCTATATCATTTTAGAGCGTAGATATGTGTACCGTGACGTACGCTTCCCCTTGATTCATATCGATGTACCTACCCAAAACTTGAAGGTGGGGCGTCGGTTGTATGTTTTTATAGTCGCTAGAGGGAATTTATCTTCAACTATACCGCCAAGGTGAAGGTATGACGTCTTTATCTTCCCATAATAATCGAGCCCCTGGTCTTCATTTCGACATCAGCATCGGACAAAGGGCAATGCATCAACAAACAGCAAGACAATCCTACTGTGTGGTACTCAATAATTCAGTTTTATGAATTTTTCGTTCTAATAAATTTAAGGTCCATATGAAAATTGAATTCGTGTTATAGGTAGCTGTAGCTTCATACGTCATGATTTAATAATATGCATCATTTATGTGGGTACTAAAATTCCGTTCTGTTGTAGGCTTACCTTAGGCGCCCGCCCGCGAAGTCATTCACGTATTTCTTTTTTCAGTTCTGAAATTTATTTTTAAATTTGGACAAAATGGCCGACCACGCGGCACCGGCATCATCTTAACATCCTCGTTATTTATAAACAGATATTTTTATAGCGTTACATCTTCGCTTTAAGAATTGCTCAACAATGTTTGAGTATGTCCAAATGCTTGGAGACTGGCTGGATTTCCTCCCTAAGGAGTTATTCATGTTTAAACTTATGGCAACAGAGAGGGAAAACAATGGCTGGTTTAAGTGGCAAAGTGGTTAAAACACAGCCGATTTCCACAGCGCGGCATTTTTAAAAAAAATCAGTTTTAAATTGGGTGCATAAATATGATCAAATCGACATTAAATACAAACCTTAATTTACTAAAATCAAATATCTGATTCACTCGATGCGATGGTCCACTCGAGGTGGAAGCTGTATGGCCGCAACCAAGTCCCTCTCCCTCGTCTAAAAAGTTCCACGTTTAAAAAGATGATTGACATTTCCCGCGCAGTCCGCGCCATGTTTTAATCGTTGGCTTCCACTTCAATTTCAATACGGACAGCCTAGAGAGCTGTTTTAAGGCCGACTTTATAACCAATCAGATATACTGTCATTTACTATAATTAAATAATGTTTTATTATTAATTTATGATAGATGATAAATGTTATAAAGTATCCAGTAAACATTATTTTATTCTTAAAACTGAACAAAGCATAGGATTCGATTCCTAATCTCCATTCATTCTCAAGACATGTTTAAAAACACGTTTCGACAATATTGATTTATTTATTCTACATATATCTACATGTAAGTATGTAGACATTCTCTTGCTTTCTTAGTACTAAGTTAGAGTACTGATTGAGACGCTAGAAGGTTCTAGGTTCGATTCCCGGTAAAGAACATAAAAATTTAAATGTTATTTGCCTCAAGCCTGGATGTTCAACCCTTTGGATGAATATTTTGAATACTCCAAGTATTATTTTTATTGGACTCGTATGTAAATCTCGTTACTTTAGCAGCGATAATTCATAATATATTATTTCACTTTGTGTATAAAACATGCATTTTGTACCTTTTTTCATATTTTAACACTTAGATGCATAATGTTTTGTATTGCATTTAAAATATTGATTTATGGTTTGTTTTAAGGTGTATTATTGGGAAAAAATAATAAAAAATCTTGATCTTATAAAATGTGTAATATTAATATAAACAAATAGAATGATGATGTAAATTTAAATCATACATACTTTAATTCACAATTGATTTATTTAATTTGATGTATTTATCATAAAGTAAACATATATGTATGAATACTAACGTTTTTGATCCACATTTTGATTCATGTCGCCTTTGAAAAGATTGTAAATAAAAGCTCCAGGAATGACAAACGCGCGGTCAAAATTTTAACTGACGTAAATGAAAGACAAAAAGTCAATTTTATTTTCTCTTTAATCTGTAGATGAACACTTGACTATTTATGATTTTAAATAATTATATCTAAACATTTGGTATCATGGAAATTTCCATCACGATTTATTTAAGGGTTAAAAACGATAGCTTAATACAGTGAGTTCAAATGTTTAATAAACCTATGTTAATGTGTTAGTGCTTCTCGGTGAGCCAATCAAACATACTATTTCGTATAGTAAGCACGCACATTTGAATAATTTATATAAAAACTTATGATTACGCACAAACGAAGCGAAGTTTATACAATATTTTAATGAAGTGTACTTTTTATTCTAACGTTATTTGAAAAATCAAGTAGCACAGTGTTACGAGTTTTTAGAAAATATTTTTATATATATATTTTGGTTTTTTCAGGTTGACAGATTCCACTGGTAGATACAACGAACCCAATTGATTCTATAAAAATACGCTTTTACACAATTAATGACAATAACGAATGACTGAAAACAATATTATGGAATGATTAGTAATCAATTCAAACGTTCGCTTTGTATTAATTTATTTGCATTTTCATCTAAATTCCGACACAAATGGTAACGTAAACATTCCGAAGCTAAAATACTAAGTTGTTGATACCAAAAAGAATACGTTTTATCGACGAATGTTAAAATAAAAAATACTATTTTAAAAAACAGACTTTGCACTGTGTTGTTGGTCGGCCCTAATCGCGCCCCGATCAAAGCAGAAATTCCTAGTACAGACTACAGACGTAGGAGCGTGGGTGTTGAATTCACGTTATCGCTTGTCAATAATTTATTCGTCCATATTTTTTCATGCCCGCTATAAATCTATCCGTACAAGTCATCAACATAAATTCAATTAATATTTTCGCCCGTTAACGAGAATTCCCGGAAAACTGTTTTGCTTAATTCCGCGCTTTCCGCGCGATGAAATAATGTTAGCGGTTTTTCATGATCAAAATTCGATCGCTGCCGAATAAATCTACGTTTGATAAACAGTGTTTCAATTTGAACCAAAAATTCGAATATATTCCTAATATTTTGTTTAAGGGAAGATACCATTGCAAGAGACTGCTGCGAGACATTACATAGATTTATATACTTTTAAGCGTGTTGTCCAGTTGTTTATTTACATATTATTTATATTATTATTTTTGGTATTCTTTAGTAATATGTATGCTTCCACTTTCCATTATGTTGTATCCCAACTCAACACGGGGCTCTTGGCCTCATAGATGTCATCATCATTCCCTTTCCCCACCTAATGGTGCATAGGGCACTGCATTGGTGTACCACTCGCAGCGTATCTTGATCATTTTTGTTACATGAATATGATCACCTTGTGGTGATCAGTCTTACGCTTCAGGTACCAGTCTAGGGACTATGAAATATTCTAGTGCAAAAACACCCCTTTAAATAATATTTCATCTCAACCATGTCGGGAATCGAACCCGAGACCTCTTGCATGGTGGGCAAGTGCGCTGACCATTACTCCGCGAGGCCTACATACTCATAGATGTACGGATGCTTTATTATTTTTATTTGTAATATATATTTGTGTATGAATAAATAAATAAACTTGAAGTCCTTTACTTTATGCAATAAACACAATATTTATATTAACACTTTATATAGATGTACAGTGTTTATCCATATAATAATTTAAGGTAATATCTTTCTACCTTCCTAAATAGTCTCATTAGTTGCAGATTTTCTTTCCCTCGATAGACAAATCCTCTGCGCAACAACTAACAATTATTATTTATATTATGTAATAATGACATGAATTAATTATTAAATTACCTTATTTTATACAGTTCAAATTAATTTACTGTCTTTTTCTGTAGTTTTTTTTATATGGAATTATGTATATAATTGTTTGGTTATATTTAGTAACCTACATACAATACATGTTTTTGTATGTACCTATTTGTTTTTCAAAATATATTATGAATGTAATTTAATGTTCTTTTCATCAAAATTATGCGCTTATTTATTAAGTACCTATGCGTTTATTTTATTAACTCCATATTAAATTTTTATTTTCTTTTATTCAGGAAACATACGGTACAGTAACAAAGTTTAATATTTTACACAATTAGACCTAATTCTAATGGACCAGTGAAGTTTCCATATTATAAAGCAATTATATGTTAGGTTAGTTATGAAAGTATAAAAAAGAGAAGGAAAAAGAAAAACACAAATAAAAGTTGTTTAAAAATTAAAATTTAAGTGAAAAAAAGATATTTTAAAGTTTGTAGTGAGTATTTACAAATGGAAATAATATTAAAGATGAAGAAAATTTGCAAGAGTAATTAAAAATCTTAACATTTCAATAATACACTGATATGAGTCTACTAATTTTATTAATTTTATTTAATTATGAAAACTAATAATCGAAAAATAGGAAAATATCTCTTTTTTTACAATTTGACATGAATAAGGTTCTATGAAATATTGTCTAGAAAAAAATTGTACTTATTCGTGGCATAAACAATATTTTTTTATAATAATTTTTAATTCCCACGAATTGGCCACGCCCCTAATGCGTCACGATTCGGTTAAATTTTGAACTTTGTCTGTGACCGTTTAAATTTATAAAGAACATTGTCACGAATCTTGACGTCACAATTGTCAAGGCCAAACATCTTGCGATTTTGTAGAGACATATTTTTTAACTATTTTGTTTTAAAAGTTATGTATGAAAATATTTCTTCACAATATCCACATTGCTTTTTAAATACAATTATTTTTTCTAAATCCATTTTTTTATCATTTATTTTATTTTATTTTGTTTATTAAGAAAAACAACAGCAATATAAAAAAATATACACAACATTATAAAAAAAACATAAAATAAAGCCAAATCAGTTTTCCACATAAATACAATTATAAAAATCCAGTTCAGTTAAATATAATTTATAGAAGTGCATGTGTGCGAGTTTTTTTTTGTGTGTGAGGATGCGTGTGTAAAAAAGTGGAGTGTGGTTTTGGTAAGTATGTGAATATGTGTGTGATTGTATATGGGTGTGAGGGTAGGTTTAAGGACAGGGTAAGTGTGTATTTGATATGAGTGAATAGAAACAATTTAAAATTATCATATACATATTTTATATATTTACATATTTTTATCATTATTCGTAGTACGTGATATTTCCCTATTGTTTCATCTTGTTAGAACATTTTTAAACGAATGTCATTCGTTGAAAATTCTTACCTTTTAATTGTGCACTAACAAGGCGAAACAATTATTGACCGATATTTTGTTAAAAAAATAAAATTATCATAATAGGGAAATATCACATACTACGAATACCGATAAAAATATATGAAATGGATTTAAAATAATCAATTGTTTTTTCGAAATCAATATGGATATTGTAGAGAAATGTTTTCATACATAAATGGAAAAAATAAATTTGTTAAAAATACGTACGTTGTGACTTTTAGATTGTGATAAGGTTCTAAACAAATTTCAAAGGCCGGGAACAAATAAACATGAATCGTGACGTATTATGAGCGTGACTAATGGAATGGCCGTTTTTGCGGGAATTCAAAATTACATATTTAAAAATATTTTTAATGCTACTAATAATTTGCAATTTTTTACTAGACAGTATTTCATATATCTTTATTACTTTAAAAAGGTGTAAAAAACATGATACTTTCCTATTACTAGACACAAATAAATGTTTGATTGAAATATTTATATCAAAATTATACGTGTTTATTCTGCATTACTGACGTTAATAAAAGAAACTTATTAGCATATTATTATAGGGTGTCATTAACCTTCACATGTATATCGTGAGTACTAACAAAAATATTAATACTTGTACGGGTTTCCATTCGTCTAATCATTAAATGAAATCTTTACTCATTAAATTGGAAAACATTTTGTCCTTGCTAAGGACTGATAAAATCTCACCACGGATACTATTCAGTATCCCACATATCTATTCGAGTAAACAATATAAGCGAAATTATTTATTTTATATTCCGCTTTGACGGTTCGGAAAACATGCCAAAGTTGTATTTATTTATTTGTTAGTCTTATTTTATTACGTGTAATGACGTATTGTGGACTTTAACAGGCATTCCGGTCAAATACACGTCGTTAAATATTGTTTCCCGACTATTTTTACGATGTTTCCCCGAGAACTTTAATCTACCTATAAATTTTCAGGCGACAGTTTCAAAATATCGTATTTTTGTTATTTCAGCTCCCATCTAAACATCCCCATAAAAACTTCGCTAATAATATTTTAATGCTTTGTGTGTGGAAGTGGATGTCACAAAACACATGATTTGTCGTACGTAAGAAAATGTCAATCGAGAATTCGCTGCTTTGTATTCTGTACGAAAATCAAACATTTCCGTGTGCTGAGTTTTTAAAATGAATTTATAGATTTAAACCTGGATAAGTTTTACGCAGTGTTTATTATCGTGAATAATTTACATAGCGCCATTTTTTTTATAAATCACTTCAAGGGCGCTGTACAATAAATATCCCAACACGTTTTGCAGCTACATAGCGAATCAACGGTTAGGACTTAAATTCTTCTTTTCCAATTATAATTTAATTTAATAACAGATAATTGTAGGAGCTAGATTACATCATGTCTTGCAGCTACAGAGCGCATGGACGGTATGAAAGCTTAGCCCCCATTTACATAATTTAAAAATGAAATTTAGTTTTTCTAATTATTTTCAAGTTAACAAATAAGAGCTGGATTACAACACATCCTGCAGCTACCTACCTGATGGTTGGAATTCTAAATACTATGTATGAATTTTACGTTTAAAATAATTTGATAGCTTATGACATAGATTTACATAAAAAATATACAATAGCAGAGTAGTAAGTTAGTCAAGTGTTCATGATAAAAAGTCAACAAAAAAGAACCAATTAAATAATGCACTGTTTTCGCATACCGTATTGTTCACGAGATGAAAGCGACTACCGATGTCCGAGGGGTCCTGGTAACCGAAAACATGTTAGCCACATCTTATCGGGTAGTTCCTGGTAGATTCGATCCACATGTGCATCAAGGGATGATGCCTTTTGTTCTGTCGGCTTCGTGTTCATTTTAAGTCGCAACTTTAGAGAAGAATACTAATAGTAATAGAGGACGCAACATTCCCGCTCAAAAATTCTGAATGTATTTTTTGTACTTGGTACAGTTTCTTCTTATCTTTTCTCTCCCCGATGGGGGTTGGAAATCATCGCGACAATTCTCACTTTGTTGACAGCTGCCCTGAATGAAGTCACGCAAGTTCTTTAGCCAAGAGATGCGCTCTCTACCTTCACTGCGTCTTCCTTCAATTCTTCCCTATAGAGTGACTTGTAAAATGTTATATTTTTCGCCTCTCATCACATGCCCAAAGTACTCAAGTTTTCTTTTCTTTATGGTCTTCAGTAGCTCTTTATCTTTTTCCCTCCGTCGGAGAACGTCATCGTTTCGGACTCTGTCCACCCAGGAGGTTTTTAATATCTTCCCGTTGCTCTACATTTCAAAGTCTACAAAAGCTACTGTTTAACACCAGTCGTAAATATCGTCTCAAGATCTACTTTCTCTTCCTTAATGTCTTCTACTTTCCTCTTTATTCCTTTTTCCCATTGGGTAATAGTATTGATTTAAGGTACTTTATGTACAAATACAGTCATTTCTATTTTTGTACATCTTTTGCTTTTTTATTTTCTATTTATATGTTTTGTTACTTGAATTTTACAAATAAAACTTTCATTTTATCGGTTGGTTGTAAGAAATTGCCATTTGGCAATAAACCCGCCAATGTGCAATTTACATTATGTACAAAAAGCCAACTAAAAATATAAATATTTTAACCAGAAATATTTCAGCGTAGTAACGTCAGAGAAAGTTTGTTCGTAACAAAAATGATTGTTTACAAGACTGCTCCAGTAATTAATAAAATACGAAAAAAGTTTGGAATCTTCAAAATAATCTTCTTCTTCAACGGTAACCGCCGCCCAGAAATCCCGCCAAGACAACTTAATCGCGTAAATTTGATCTTGGCGGCTTTTTGAAAGTCGAGAGATGGCCTCACTTCCGGCCGCGCAGGAAGTACCGCCGGCCACTCCATTGAGCGGGAATTGGAATAACTCGTCACATCCGGTCCGCGGCGGCAGACGAGATTATCGTTACGATTATGATAGTAGATGTCGCCATCTTGTACTGAGCGCAGAACGTTCCTACAATTATTTACTTTGTTTATGGTTACTCTCATGACGCACTTCCGGTATCGAACCCACCACGATAAGGGAAGGATGTACGAAGCCCTAATTTGTTCCTGCATCCCTATTAGGAGCGGTAAAGTGATGCATTTCCACCCTCGATTCTTAAACCGGATGCGTTCACTAAATTTAGGAAACCGTTATTTTTTTCAACTTATGAAATTTCCGCTTCGTGGTGTAGTGTCTATTGAACATGCGTGTTCAATGATTAACTCATGTTAAATACCTGCAATTTTTTTTTATTCAACACTTAAACATGATATATTTGTTGCGTTCATTTTTATTGCCTGATAACTATAGTCTTTCTTACTACTTTAGTCATCGAAATTTTTGTTCGCAAAAAAAACGTATATAGAATTATAAACATTAAGTAAATGTCTTTTTTTTTTAATGAAATAGAAATACTAGAGCTCTTATTATTTACTTATATATTTAAATATTCAGACCATTTCCTAAAAGTTGTAAATAACTTATGCTGGAAAAATGGATATCGAGTTGTAGTAGAGGGAAATTTGAACCTCGGACCTTTGGCCCGAGAGTCTACAATACTACCACGGGTCCGCAACTCGGTGTAACCCTTATATTGGCAACAAATACTGTTACATATTTATTTATTTAAACGCCAAGTAGGCTTTTACGTGTTTTAGATTATTTCTTTAGATTCCTTATAATTTCTTCTCATTTATTTATTTTTACTGGATTTTTAGTAATACTAAAATAATATTAACTGACATTCAAAACATTTTTGAAAATCGCATTTATGAATAAAGTGCACCCCTGTTGGTGAAAAGAGCCGAGTGTGACATTTGCAAAAAAAAAAAACTATATTTGAAAATGAATTATTTTTAGTTTTGAAATTCAATCTTTTCTCAAAAGTCTTTTTCCAAGCTAATAGCAGGCAAGCAAACTTCCGGGCAGGACAACGTCTGTCGGGTCCGCTAGTATAAGTATACAATACAATACAAAATGGTGATGATGATAATTTTCCTAGGCCCTTAATCTTTAAAATTTACCGGTAAAAACTTTCTGCGCATTTTGACCCCGATTAAAAATGTGTGCCACATTATTTTAATTTTCTTTTACCTTACATATTTATGACATTACGGTCTAAGCCAATAACATTACTTACATGAAGAAACATAAATACAATAAACTGAGCAAACGGAACATTAAACACATATTGCTAAGACAACACAAACACCATCTACATATAAGACCTCGAGCTAAGCCATGCCAATACTTCTTCATCTCTCACTGTGATATTGAGCAAGGGATCTACGAAAAGTGGGACGATATATCCCAATAAAATCCATGTTGAGTGACGTGTTGACTAATCTAAAATTCTGAACTTATGTCCAGAATTTTTAGATTAGTCAACCCTTAGACTAGTCAGCCCTTATGGGCATAAAAACAAAAGTTGCTCTTAGAAGATTTGATTAATAGCAAATTTCGACTTCCTGTGATACTAATTACTATTTATTTATTTAATAACTTAATTCTGGAAATCATTTTCTACGAATTTCGAAAATATAGAACTTTGTTTTTTTTTAAAACTAGAAAGTTTAACAAATCTTATTGATTTTTTAGAATAAGTATCTGTTCGTACGGATTTTATTTAGCATATTGCTTCTACCCTTAAAACAACTATGTTCTTTCTTCTACGCTCCTTCTTTTGTTTACTAATTTTTACGTTAAATATTAGAATGCCGAAAAGACGCAAATAAATAAAATACGACAATTGTGTTTCTTTACTTAAAATTTTTCTTGTTGTTCTAGTTTGTCGACATTGGAATCGTCTCTTCAGTGGAAGTCAATCACAAGCAGGTAGAGAGCGCTAGGAAAGGTATGGAAGTGTGTGTCAAGATAGATCCAATCCCAGGGGAAGCACCCAAGATGTTTGGGCGCCATTTTGACGAGACCGATTTCCTCGTCAGTAAGGTGAGTAGTGTCATTTTTTTAAACAGAGGTCTCTTTAATCATTCTTATATTTTCAGTGTTACTATTTTCAAGGATTTCTAAGCGTCTTTTGTTTAAAAATAATCATAATTTGAATCCCAAGTTCGCAACACGACCTGTGCCCCGATTATGAACGCTATCTTCATATGTATATATCGAGACGGTATACTTAACTTCTGTACTATCTGTATCTTACCTCGGTATGTTCTACCTACTTGTCATATCGACATCATATGATCGAATCGATTATAAACTCCAATAAATCCCAATTCAAGCAAAAAATGCTCGTTTTCATTTTGCATGACTTTTGGAAATCACCTAGACGGTACGCTTTACGATTGTCTGTATGTATCTACCGATCGACTACAAAGCCTTTAACGTCTCGATACATACACTCGGAAAGATAGTAAAATATATGGAAAAAATATAATAACCAAATTATTTTTTTAGAGTGGTAACTTTCTTACGCATGTTATCTGTGTCTGACGTCTAGATACTCTTATTTGTTAATAGGACAGAACTAGGCGTTCGTTTTATTGAAGTGACACTTATGTCGGAATTGAATTCGACTTCAAAACTTACTTATTTCTCTCTCATATTTTTAATAGGCTTGTCAAAAAAAAGTGCCAACCTCAAAACGATAATAAATTCAAATAAATCATATTTAAAGGAAAAATTGCTTGGTGGAACAAAATTTTCGACACTTTTAATGCGTAGATAAACGTATCGAGGGGTTCTAGACCCGTCGGTATACCTTTGTAGTCGGTCGGGAGACTTTTATCTTTAACTATGACGTCATACTGAAGCTATATCATGTCATAGCGTAGATATGTGTACCGTGACGAACGCTTCCCCTTGATTCATATCGATGTACCTACCCAAAACTTAAAGGTGGGGGGAGGGCTTGGTAGTATATCTTTATAATCGCTAGAGGGAACTTATCTTCAACTATACCTTCAAGGTGAAGGTATGACGTCTTTGTTTTCCTATTATGATTGAGGCCCTGATATGCATTTTTCATATTTGTTATTTGCCCTTATTTTGACAATATCATCAGGAAAATGGTTAGTTTCGTTAATTTTAAGTATTTTAGTAAATAATAAGAAGTCAAATATTTGTCTTTTTATAAAAAATAAAATAAATTATCAAATTTTAAACTGAATGAATATATTTTCAAATAAATACTGCGTTTATTTATGTCGTTTTCAAGTAAATAATATTTGCACTTGGCGTTACGTTTTTTTCATAAATTGTATTTTTTTTAGCTACACACTTGTCCATTGCTTCATTTTGTAGTCCTACTTCAGTTTACTACTATTTTCACACGCACTTGTTTTTGTCGTGTTTTTTTTGTTTCCATGTGCTAAAAACTACATTCCCACTATGTGTTACTATAAAGTATCTACATCTGTAATAAAATGTGTTTACATTTGATACGCAACAGTCATTCAACTCGAATGCAACTCTATGACGGTTTGTTTATTTTTTCTTTAACTTACGCACATGGAACATACCAATATAATGTACTCGTATCTACAAAAAAAGTAGAAAAAAAATCGAAGCTTTTGAAATGTGGTGTTGGCGGCGAATGCAGCGGATTGCGTGGACAGTCAGACGTACGAATGTATCGATACTCCAGGAACTGGACATAGGAGAAAGACTTATATCCATGTGCTATAAAAGAATCCTGCAGTTCTTTGGTCATATTTCTAGAGGGAACTCTGATAGTTTGGAGGAAACTACTCTTCTGGGAAGCGTCGAAGGGGCAAGTTCACGTGGACGTCAACCGACAAGGTGGAGCGGAGCGGCTTAGTCAGTGAATTATCAGAATTGTCACTGACGAATGCCTAGAAGTTGCAGGTGGAGGAAGACTGTCCACAGCTGAGCCATGCCCGGAGTCAAGCGTAATCACCATACTCCGACATGAGGCACGGATTCAATAGACCTACATAATATATAATGACAAACAAGATGCACGTGTTTAGCGAAGATTCTCATTCGATGTTAGAAAAGTTGTGAATTCGCAACTTTGCAAAAAAACAAAAAACCCGTTTTAATAGCAAATACATAATGTATTATGTAAATATTAATTTTTTTTTTGAAAGACGTTAAATATTTAAAAAAATCTTCCCGAAAAGCTATTTATTAACAATTTATCACTGAGTGCTCAGATGTTAGTGTCAATAGTATAAAATAAGTGAGTCGACTAGTAAACATAATATTGTCATCATCATTGGATCCTATTTTTATTATTGTTATTCTGGATAACTTCTATAGCGCCGTTTTCGTGAAAATTACCGTAAGGGCGCTGTACAATAAACATCCTAACACGTCTTGCAGCTACAGAGCGCACGGACGGTTAGAAATCTAGTCAAAGTTACTGATAAATTATAGATTACGACATATCCTGCAGCTATAGCGCAACATTAGTTAGAAATCTAGACCCTATTTTTTATAGTTGAAGTATATATTAGAAAATTATTAGTATAAATTAATAGTTTATGCTATTCATTTAGTTCATTTACATAATGTCAAAACTAATATTACCTCTCGTCTTGCAGCTATTTATAAAGCGAATGGATAGAAATTTTAACGACTAAAAATGTTTTTTTTTTATCCTCTATATCACACAATGACATATCCTCTCAGGGGTGCCATTCTGAACCACTTTCGTAGCACGAAAAAACAGTTTTTCTCGTGTATTTTGTATGTGAATACACGAGATAATACGGGCACGAGAGCGTTTAGAATACCAGCCTAGGTACTTAAAGTTCTCGATCTTTTCGACGAATCGACAAATTGGCTTGGACTCGTGCTGCGGTTGCCTCAGAAAAGCCTTGACGCAAATTGCCTCTATTTTACACCCGAGACTCTGAAAGCCGTTCTAGAATCCCATTGATGGTATTCGCGGGATTGACCTGGGAACTCACGGAGGCGTCTGGTGATGTCCACGCGCTCCGGAAGTGAGAGAAAAGTGTGCTTTTTCTCATATTTGTCGTTCGTTTTAATATCCTATTTATTAGCATCCGATGAAAATCAGTCGAAAGCCGATGCCGACGCGACGTGACGCGGCATATCCCATCGCGTAATGTGCAAACATGGAACACACTGCCATCATTTGAATGTTCATTCTCCATTTTGTGGGTCTTGCCTTTCTGTTTTGTTTTTCCATCGCCTTTTGTCCGTCCCCTCAGATGTTCGCTGCTAAGGCCGAGAGTTATTTTTTGTCGCGTTCCTTAATAGTAAACAGCACAAAGGGTATGTGATCAAGCTGTACTGCGTAATGTGGGATAAGCGAGTACTGAGAACAGACCAGATGTGCTCCTCGCTTTGTTGGCGAACGAGGCTCTGTCGATCCTGACTCGGGCAGCAGCGAGCAGATGTGGGACGAATCCGTAATTACAATCATTCCATATCCGCACCCGATGGTACATAGGGCAATGCATTGGTATCCAAAATCGCAGTGTTTTAACGATCACCATTGGATTATCAAATGCGATTATTATTATGGATAACTTATATAGCGCCATTTTTATAATATAATACCTCAAGGGCGATTTACAAAGTGATTCTAGAGACAAATCAATTTAATTGAAGCTTTTTTATTTGTAATTTAATTTTTATAAATAAAAGAAAGGTTTATCATATTGCCAATTAAGGACGAAAACGACTCAATTTAAAAAAAACATCTTTTTGGGAAATTGCAATAGAAGAATGTAAATTGTGACACCTTCGTATTCTTTCGTCGATTATTTCGTATTTTTCTAAGTAAGCACCAAATTTTGAATTAAAAATTATACCGAAGGCATTCAGCTATGAATCTATGAAAAAAAGCGTAATAAAAATAAATTATTATAAGTTTAAATACGACATTTATTTAATGAGTCGTTGTTAGATGAAAAAAAAAACAAACAAAAGCACTTGGATAAATATGATGACATAATTTTTATTAGGTCAGATCCAGTCCCCAAACACAAATTTTTAATTAATAACGATATGACATAAACGTAAATAAGTCACTAAGATTATCGGTAAGTCGGAACGAAATAATCACAGGTAATTGGTCGTTTTAATATTTTTTTGAATAAAGTAAACTTGCCATTTGTATCGGAATAAAATCGACTCAACCGGCTTTCGGTCACTATATATGTGTGTCTGCGTTGCGTCCTTCACACAGCAATATAAACACTACTTTTATACTTTTTTTAATACTTTTTTTGGCTTGTATACATAATTTCAATACGTTTTTGATAAAAAAAAAAAACCTGTATTGGGTGTGCGCATATTTTGTTAATTAAAAAAAAAGATTTTATTTTGTACTAGTTCAGTATGTATATATACATACATGTAATTTTTAAACTTTTTCAATTTTCTTTCCCAGATTGCATAATGTAAACATTATTTTGAATTTATTTCCATGCCTAGTATTCTGTTAATTTTGTTATTTTCAAGTATTTTTCATACCCTTTTTAATTTGTAGTATATCATAATTTTAATTTTTCTGCTTTTGTAAATAATATTATAGTTTAAAATATAAAAACGTCTTTAAATAAATTTGTTATCTGTATGTCCCTAAATGAGTTTTTTTTTTAAAAACTCCTTGGGAATATTGTATATAATTATGTATAATATGTTTTCAATTTAATAAAAATATAAAAAAAACTCTAATTACGTCGCTTCCGTGCTGACACGGAATATAAAATCTCTGAGTAAAAAAGAGACCGATGTAACGATTTTGTCCTATTCCCACCCGAATATTGCGTTTTTTCAATGCTGAATCTTAACTCATTTCAAGCTTTTTTTGAGTTAAGTCGTTTTCGTCTTAAAAGTGCGATATATTATATGAAAAGGTGATCAGTCTTACTCTACGGTTACCAGTCCAGGAATAATAATTCATAAAAACAAAGTACGACAGGGATGGAGAACGTTTGAGAGAAGGGAATTTGGAATTCTAGACATTTACAGGGCTAATGACCTGTCATTGGCTGGTTTAAGTAGCCACTTTTCGCCCTGTGGAACATTTACCATGTTAAGACATCCATATTTCTTTGACTCTTTTGTATGTTGATTTTAGCGAAGTTAAAGAGCTGAAACCTTTATTGTTGCGAAGAGATTTATCTGATCAAATCATTTCACATACTAGGCAACGTCTGAAAACAATTTTGCAATTTTCAAACTTCTTAGACCAGTTGGTTTTATTACAATATTTTGAGTTTGTACAAATGTTTGTAGACAAATGACTGGTTTTCACCTCCAAAGGGAGTCATTAAGATAAAGAAATTACAACAAGGGTGGAGACTGAAATTGGAAAATCAACAGTTAGAAGAATTAAGGAAAAATGGATTTTCAAACATAGGCAAAATGATGAATGGTACCGTGTATAAAGTAGCCACTTAAACCAACCAATGACAGGTCATAAACCCTGTAAATGCCTTGATTTCCATATTCCCTTCTCTAAAATGTGCTCCATTCCTGTTGTAATTTGTTAATCTTAATGGCTCCCTAGGGGGTGAAATCCAGCCTTTTGTCGACGAAAACATTTGTACAAACTTAAAACATTACAGTTTCAACGACCATTAAAATCATAGGGTACCCCCAACCCTTGGTACCCAAATCGCAGCATTTAATCGATCATCATCGGATCATCGAATGCGGTGTTTATCATCCTGTTATAGTAGGTAGTAGGTACACTTAGGCCTCGAACATTAATTTGTCGCGTAATTTGTCTGGCGTTTTTCATACGTTTTCGTATGTTTGAAATTAACGCGCCCGCTGTCGCCACCGCCTTAGGCCCGCACTCTGGACGCGGCCTTAAGGTGCCAGTTAATATTGAGTTGAATCAAACATTAAATCAATATTTCGCTTCCGCCCTGCCAGGAATCGAACGTAAGACCTTAAGAACTGTGGGCGAACACGCCAACCACTACACATTGAGTCTTGTAGTAGTACCATATCGTACATAGTTTTACCACTCATTCACCTGAGAGATCGCATTTCAACCGCATTCAGCCTAGTTTCTTCCTCGCTTTTCCGTGTCTGTACATAAGTGTCGGCACGCAGGTCTCCATTGTGGACTGCAATGTTTTTCCTCTCGGGACAAGCATTTGTTTGCCAAGGTTTATTTTGGTGAGCGTCCGAAATAACGCAATTATTCGGCAATCAAATCCTGTTTTTATCCGTTCAACCCTCAGAATCATAATTCTCTTGAGAAGCTTTAAAGCTCTATTGCATAGGACAAAAGAGTTACAATTTGTTGGTTTGGTTTTTAGCCTAGCCAGACCGAAGGGGGGTATTCGAATTCCCCATAGACCGATTGTAATTCGATAACTTAAATATTATTAAAGCTATTTTTTGTAATCATAATAATAAAATACGTAAATAATACAAGGGTCAATTTCACTTTATGTACATTAGCATTCGGCTAACTAAAAATATAAATAAAATTCACGAATAAGTAAAATATGTGTACGCGAAATCATGAATAAATTATTGCACGATCATAAACACTTCCAACGTTTCATTTTCCTGACGCCATATACAAGTAGGCGCTGGGGTCGTTTGGTCCCCCCGTTCGGATCATGTGTAATTTTTGGATGCTAAGTGAGGAAAAGTTTAATAACAAACGTGTAACGGACGATCCCGGTTAGCGTTCGCAATAGGGAAATATCACATACTACGATTACCGATAAAAAAATTATGAAATGGATTTAGAATAATTTATTGGTTTTTCAAAATCAATGTGGATATTGTAGAGAAATGTTTTCATACATAAATGTCAAAAAGAAATTCAATAAAAACATGTCGCAGAAAAACGCGACATGTTTGGCCTCGGTTGTTGTGACGTCAAGATTCATGAAATTGTTTTACGCAAATTTCAATGGCAGGTACAAATAAACATAAATCGTGACGTTTAGGGGCGTGGTCAACGGAATGACTTTTTGCCGGAATTCAGAATTACAAATTTAAAAGATTTTTTTTATTAGTTCTTTTTTTTTACTGGACAGTATTTCATAAACCGTTATAACTTTTAAAATGTGTAAAAAAAAAGGGATATTTCCCTATTGCCCGTTTCATTGACACGTCTAAGATGCTTAGAAATAAAATAAAACATAACTATGTAAACAAGAAATATAAAAGGAAAGCTATCAGAGATAAAGTGATTATTGAACTGAATGCTTTATTGATTTACATAATACACTATAATATAAAAATTCCCATTATTTTTTATCTTTGAAAAATTCAACCACCTCGTTCCTAGCGATGTGCAGCAGCCATTTTCATAGAGCATTTCAATTTCAATGCTGCAGAGCAGCGTTTATTTTATAATTTAAAAAATACATATAAGAATTTGTTACCCACTAAGTCTAAAGCGAGCGAGCCCTTAGTTTTTAATCTAGTGTTGTGAGCGCGGGAAACCCTTTTTTTATATTCCGGATCAACAAAGTGATCTACAATCAATTTGTAGTCACAAAGTTGTTTTACCGGCAGGACATTACAGAATTTAAAATATACACCTTCGCCCATATGTTTCGCCTCACGGATTATGCTATCCGGTACAATCCCCCTCAACAGTCTCACCTGAATATCATAAATTTTACCTAGATGAGACTGGAAGGTGAGACCCCAGACACGCACTCCGTAAGATACAATGGTTTCAATGAGCGATTTCATCAGCCATAGAGCATTTTCAAACGAATGTCAATCGTTGAAAATTCTTACCTTTTAATTATGCACTAACAAGGCGAAACAATTATGGACCAATATTTTGTTTAAAAAAACTGAATGATTATAGTAGGGAAAAATCACATACTATGAATACCGATAAAAAGATATGAAATGAATTTAGAATAATTAATTGTATTTTCAAAATCAATAAGGATATTGTAGAGAAATGTTTTCTTACATAAAAGAAAAAAAGACATTTGATAAAAATACGTAGCCAGGAAAATGCGATGTATTTGGCCTTGGTTGTTGTGACGTCAAGATTCGTGATAATGTTCCAAACAAATTTCAATGGCAGGAACTAATAAACATGAGTCGTGACGTATTAGTGGCGTGGCCAATGGAATCACCGTTTTTGCGGGAGTTCAAAATTACAAATTAAAAATATTTTTTTATGCCACTAATAATTAGCAAAAAAATATTTTTTTACTGGACAGTATTTCATAAACCTTTATTAATTTAAAAATGTAAAAAAAGAACGCGATTTTTTCCTAATACAACCCGTTGTTCTCTGTAGCTTACTTCGTGGTCAATAATCATCGAATGGGTTTTCTCCGTACGGGAGACTATTAGGATTTTACTAGGTTTAACCGTATTTTAAATGTTCATTTAATATTGGCCGTACTAAAAATAATACGTGTTTATCCAATAGGATGAGCGTAATATTTCCGTCCTGCATCACGTGTGATCGAATTATTCCCGTACTTTGCCCAGTCACGTCCCTTACATAATACCGCCGTACTCCTCCGTTCTCCACTCCTATTCCCGTACCCTCACCCCCCGGGGCTTGGCGGGCGGCGCGGTGGGGGCAGTAAGGCAGATCCCCCGGCCTATAAATAACTGGCCTAGTTTCCCACCCCCCACTACCTGCGAGGCCCGCTCACCTGTAGGCTGAACGCTGAACGCTGAAGGCCTCAGGGCTCCTCTCGGGGATGCTTCATAACTTCATACCACATGAAGGTTATTTCGCTATGTACGTCATTGATTTTTCCTGTATTATGTTTTCAATTTTAAACTAATTTTCTTCATCACTTACCGGAATGAAACATTTAAAGTCATTTTGAATTTATTTGTTTGATTTAAAAATTACACCCCGCCAAGTCTTGCTTTTTAAATCAATGTTAATAATATAAATAAACAAAAAAAACTGTATTTTTTTGTCAACAATATTTTTTCATTAATAATTTTCTCAAACGTATTCATAAATACATCATTTTGATTTTTTTAATTTTTTAATTTTCTTTTATTCAGGAAACATACAGTACAGTTACAAAGTTTAATATTTTACACAATTGGACTTAATTCTAATGGACCAGTGAAGTTTCCATATTAAAAAGCAATTAAATGTAAGGTTAATTATGAAAGTATAAAAAAGAGAAGGAAAAAGAAAACATAAATGAAAGTTGTTTAAAAATTAAAATTTAAGTGAAAATATATATTTTAAGGTTTGTAGTTTGTAGTGAGTATTTACAAATGGAAATAATATTAAAAATGAAGAAAATTTGTAAGAGTAATTAAGAATTAAGAATGGAAATAAAGAATGAAAAACATGCTCAGATGTAAAAATAAAATAAAATAGTAATAACATTTTTTTTAAAAAAGGAAAAACATAAACACATATTTATTTTAAGGGATTCAAAGAAACGATGAGAAGAATCTTTAAGTGAAATATAAGACAGTAAATTTAAATTTAGGTCAATCTAAAAAACATCTTCAAAATTAATGACACATTATAGTAAGAGCAGCAATATATTGATTTTATATCAATATATATCTATACCTTGCTAAAATGAACCTTTCCGAAACTTCCAGAAGTAGGTTCTGCAGGCAGATGAGGAAACTCCTGTACACAGTATATGTGAATGTGATGCTTTACGTCATAAAATATGTTTCGTCCTTGTTAAATCTGAGGATGTTAAGGAGCTCGCCCCCTACCTAATAGCCCTATACTTAAGGGATTTGGGCTTGGAAGGGCAGATTTAGCAAAATTAGAGCTCTCACCTTTACACAGTAGCCAGGGTCTTTACAGACCGGGGCTTGGGGGACGAGTACTATTCTCAAGGATCCGACACAATAGATCTTTTCAGGTCGCAGTGACGTCAGGAGCTTGTGACTGTCACTGACCCCCACATCGAAGAATTATAATATTTTTGTTTTAGTTCAGTGCTGACATACGGCGTTTATTGGCAAAAGAAATAAAAGTACATGCTAGGAATACAAAATAAGTGTTTGAGATGTAAAAATTGAAAGAAAATATTTCTAGCATCTTCACTAGGTACAAATATACCTGTTCTAACGCTACATAATTTTTTTTATATATATACACACTGTAATAATGTATTATAATTATACTAGTATTACTTTATTGTAATAAAAATTAAGAAATTGGAAAAGTACGATACTTAAAACATTTATAATAATTAAGTTTGTTGCAACAGAGATGGAAAATATTTTTGAGAAGGGAATATTGGAGTCTGGGCATTTACAGGGCTTATGACCTGTCATTTACTGGATCAAGTTTTCACTTTACACACTGTAACATTCACCATTCTGCCTATGTTTGAACATCCACATTTCTTCAACTTTTCCATCTGTTGACTTTTATGAAGTAAAAGAGCTGAAACCTTAAGCATGTGGGCGAGATTTCTCCGGCTGAACCAATTCACCTACTAAGCAACGCCTGAAAACAATTTCCCAATTTTTTATATTTCTTCTTTTACCAAGCAGTTAATTCAACAATGTTTCAATCATGTCCAAATGCTTACAGACAAATGCTGGCTGAATTGTCTCCCTAGGGAGTTGTTCATATTTAAATTTGTTGTAACAGAGAGGGAAAACATTTTTGAGTAGGGAATATGGGAGTCTAGGCATTTACAGGGTTTATGGCCTGTCATTGGCTGGTTCAAGTGGCCACCACATACACTGTGTAACATTCACCATTCTGCCTATGTTTGAACATTATAAATGCCTCGACTCCCATATTCCCTTCTCAAAAAAATTTCCCTCTCTGTTGCAACACATTTAAATATGAACAACTCCCTAGGGAGAAAATCCAACCAGTCTGCAAGATTTTGGACATACTCAAAACATTTTTTCATTTATGATAAAGTAAAAAAATAAGAAAAATAAAATAAAAACAAATACATAAAAAATCATAATAAATAATTATGTTTGCACAAATATTTTTTTTATATCTGGGAATGAGAGGATATACAGCACGTTACCGCGCAAAATTTGTTAGAAACGCACTTGGCAGGCATGACGTGTGACGTCGAAATTACCTAACGCCAACTGCGAGCCGTTGTGTTATGTGCTCGTTTTTAAACCCGAAAATTATGAATAAAAACTTGGTTTTTATATATTAATAGTCATATTCATTTATTAATAAAGACGCTACGCAGTGCCTTTTACCTTACATAAATACATATTTTATAGAATATTAACCAAAATAAAATAAACAGAAAACATTACAAATTTATAACAAAACATCTTCACACAAAGAACATGCTTAGATAAAGAGTTTAACAAATAAAAATCATTAATAAAATAAACAATATGTGCATATATTTTTTTTCAAAAAGAAAATGAGGAGTATATACTGTTTTACATATATACATAAGCAGATTGTCATAAAAAAAAAAACAAAATATAAGTATATTTAATGGAAAGAGCAACGAAAAAATCCTTTTAAATCTTGATAAAAAGTAAAAAAATTACGATCCAATAAAACATACACGCAAATGATCATTAGAATTGTAAAAATCCATTCTGATATTTTTCACGTTAGTTTCGATTTGTAAAAATATCCTACTGAAAGAGTTTCATGCTTAAATGTAATTATCAACATTTTATGCTGAAATAATATTTCGGATACTGAAATACTCCCACATATCTCGAGCCATGTGTTGCTATTATGAAAGCGTTTCCTTTGCTCCGAATAAAACTGACTTAAATATTTGTGTTGAATTCACTTTATTGAAAATTAAAGATTAAAGTACCAACCGTAGGAATTTGGATTGAAAAATCAAGTATTTTTAGGCTATTTTT
This sequence comes from Micrasema longulum, assembly GCF_059751315.1. Taxonomy (NCBI): domain Eukaryota; kingdom Metazoa; phylum Arthropoda; class Insecta; order Trichoptera; family Brachycentridae; genus Micrasema; species Micrasema longulum. Next base: position 100,397 of record NW_028277755.1, read on the forward strand.
AATAATGAGTTCGTATGATGTGGTTTCCAATCTTGAAATTTCATTTCGTAAAATGATATTAAATACGTGTATTTTCTGTATCAGATATTTGTAGGTACAAACGAAGCAAATATCGAAATGAATCGGATAGAATCGAAAGCAGCAATGCGTAATTATTATAGTTAAATTTAAATAAAAATTTACTTGATCCCCTAACTTTGTGGTTATTCATCTCAATTCAAATAAAAATAAAACGACTCTGTTTGTGTTGTTTTATTTTAATTTGAGTAATTTGATTTGTTTGTAAAAAAAAAATATCTAAGACCAAGCATCAATAAGAATTCAACAACATAACAAACTTTCAAAAACGCTGTCATTTGTATTTATTAATTTTATTAGAGAACAATAACACTTAACTGGTCATACATACATAAATAATGTACGTAATATTAGACCAGTGACCTCTTATAATTGTTCACAGTTTGCAATATGTTATAAATTATAAATTAACAAAAGTAATAATGAAGTATAAAAGCAAAAGAAACGTTTTTTTAAGAAAATAAAAACTAAACGTTTCGAAAAAAGAAATTTTACGCTATAATGTCTAGAACTGGAAAATTAATAAAATTTCATAAAAGCGTAGAAAAAAATACATGACGGTTACTTGTAAAAATAACTCTATATTTGTTATTAAATTCTTTTTGAATTGGCTTAAGGAATTCTCAGAAATGTCTATATATTTTTATATGCCTATATCTATTTGTCTATATCTTTTTATGTGTGTCTCGTATTACAGGTTAAAGGTACAAATCTGACCTACGAATTGCATTCCCACCTCTTTTTATTTTTCCACTTAATAATTAATTAATTATAAAAATCATTATCATCATATCTTTTTAATAAAAAAATTAAAAATGTAGTATGTAAAAATAAAATAAGATAACAATAGCAATGTTTTAAGTTTAATAATTTGTGTGTTTTCGTTAAAATGTACTTAATTTCTTAAACAGTTAGATAAAACAAATCATTTGCCGTTTTTCTTACAACGCATTTTGTCCATTTTGACAAGAACGCACCAATGGAATAGGGAAATATCACATACTACGAATTTTTGTATCGGGTTGTGGTCCCGTGGCTAGTGTCTCGGACTCACGGATCGAAGGTCCGTGGTTCGAATCCCACTCTACCCCAACTTGGTTCCCATTTTCTAATAGTGAGTTATAAGAACGCAAATATTTCTTTAAAAAAATATAAAAAATTGCGATAAAAATATAAGAAATAGATTGAGAATAATTAATTGTATTTCAAAATCAATATGGATATTGTGGAGAAATGTTTTCATACATAAATCTAAAATATATTTTTTAGTAAAAATACACTGCTAGACAAATGCTACGTGTTTGGCCGTGGTTGTTGTGACGTCAAGATTCGTGATATTGTTCTGAACTAATTTCAATGGCCAGGAACAAATAAACATGAATCGTGACGTATAAGGGCCGTGGCCAATGGAATAGCCCTTTTTGTGGGAATTACAAATTACAAAGTTTAAAGCATTTTTATGCTACAAATATTGAACAAAATAAATTTTTACTGGACAGTATTTCATTGTACGTTTTTTTGATAAAAAAATTTTTTGGCCTTGTGGTGTAATCGAGAGGTCTCGGGTTCGATTCTTGACATGGTTGATATGAAATATTTATTTCAAAGGTTGTCCCTGGACTGGTACCTGAAGCGTAAGATCAATCGTCTTACCTTTATGTAACAAAAATGATCAAGCTACGCTGCGATTGGTGTACCGATGCATTTCCTATATGCACCATTAGGTGCGGAAAGGGAATGATGAATAAAACGATGCTTTTTTCACAAAATTCAATGATTGCGATGGTACCTCGTTGTTATATATACCATTTTACGTTCAAATAAAATTGTTTTTTCGTTTTTATGGTATATTTTCTTTTTCTTAAACTTTATAGTGCAACTGCTTCAACATACGAGGTAAACAAAAAATATTTAACAAACCGAAACGCAGATCGCCATAATCGAATCTACACGACTCAAATACTTACATATTGGTAATCTAGTTAAACCAGTAAATACTAATATTTCCACTGCATTCGTGTAACATAAAATGCAGCCATTTTTAAACTCTCAATAGTCTCAATATGAAATTTATCGTCGCTGTAATCGGCTGTACGATTATATCGTAAAAAAGTATGAAAGTGTACGCTGTTTCCTGCGCTTGATTACTGCTACAATTCATAGTTTAGGCTTATTAACGGGCCGTTTCCATACGATAGTAACGGAAACGGATATTGCAAAGCCTATTTCCCGCCACTCTGTCGGCAATGAAGTTCCCTTCCGGTACATTTGAGGTTAACCGCAAAATGGAATTACAATATTATGAATGGCGGCTGTTCCGACTTGGCATTAAAGTAAAATAAACGAAGACAACGCTTGTATTCGGTTTATTTTCCACGTTTTCTAAAGCAATCGCTTAAATGGTATTAATACGTAATCTAATAATGTTGTGCACCTCGTCGTGTAGTGATTAGTCTTTTTAAATCAATTGAATGTAGTTGTGCAGAAAGCAGCCAGTCCACAATTTAGAAAAAAATAGATATTGGTGTTATCGGGTGCAGTAAGATTAATTTTATATTCTGCTAAAAACCAAGCCGCTTTCACACAAAAAACTGTAATAATTACCTTATAAAAATAGTGTAGATCACAAAAACGTCATTTCTTAAATTGCAGAAAATACTTACAGCACTAGATTATTATTTAAGTATTTATTAATTAAAATTACGGTATAGATGCTGATGAGAATATTGATACCTCCAGAAATCTATATCTAAATATGTTTTATAAATGTTACCTCATACATTCAAAGTTTGATTGAGATATAATTCTTTTTTTGTTATTTAAAAAAATTATATTTTTACCCCTGTATTTAGTAGCTTTACGTGTCATGTACTCGGAAAAATAGTTTTTTGTTTGTTTTGGATATGGGATGTTCGATCACTGATTTTGGTTTATTACCTTTAGAGTCCAATCACCATTGTTTCAAAGTCCAAGAACAATGGCGCGTGATAACTACTTTTAACGACAGTATGGATATCTATTAAAGATATCCCATCTTTCCTGCATTCTGCTTCAAGATTATGGCGTTGTAAACTGAAAAATGGGCACTGAAATAACAGATGTTCGATACTCTGTGAAGAAATATCATCACATAGACAATAGTCATCATTCCTTAATTTAAACCTATATAGGTAACTTCTCATAGCTCCGTGACCGGTGAAAATTCGGGTCGTTCCGAAAGTACTTTGGTGATGACGACCGAAGTTTGCTGCATCAGCCGGCATCGGAAAAAACATTTTAATGATTTTACCTGTAGAAGAAACGCGGTAATGATCCTCCCAACGCTGCTGCGTATTTTGTTTTATACAGCGTTTAGCAAAGCTAAGGGGAAATTCTGAGAAGATAGGTGCCTTTTTTTTTACAAGTTGCGGCTCTTGCTCGTCAACCGCTCTCTCATTTCCTACGATACCAGCATGTCTGAATAATCATCCCTCTGATTTTTAGATGCTTAATTTTACTCTGAATATCTACAATTATTGGATTTACCGACCGAGTGAATGTTACATAATGTGTAAAGTGGCCATTTAAACCCGCCAATGACAGGTCATAAGTCCTGTAAATACCTAGACTTCTATATTATTTTCTCTAAAACGTTCTCCAACTCAGTTGTAATGTATAAATAATTATGTAAGGATTATTTCATTGTCTGGGCCGACTTAAGACAATATGACTAGATTCTTACAAACTTTATTAAATCACAAAAAAAATTAACACATTTCTGAAAAATGTATTTATTTTAATGACAAATTTTTCTTTCAATACTTAAAATCGATCAGTGGTAAGTTGTGATGAATGAAAACATTTTTTTCAACATTTGTTAATAGCAAACTATTGCGCTTTTCCACATAAATAATACCTGGCGAGAACTTGTTACACAGCAAACACACAGTCAGTTTATTAATTATCTTTACTACAAATCTCATAGTTTTCCCAAATATGATCCTGAAACAAGTAATTACTAATTACTTATAATTATTCCTAATAAGAACTTTTAGTACAATGTAATGTTATAACAAACAAATAACGTGTGTCGCGACATGATCTACTCGCAATAAAACAAATACGCCTTCCCCGTCACGCACCGCAATGAGACAGGTCGTAACCTGTGACGTGCAAAATGTACACATTTTTGCCGAATATGCGCCGTTTCGACCAAGAGCGTGGCCGAATATTCGGTATTCGGCGAAATCACTATTCGTGGCATCTCTAATAATAACGAAAAATTTTCAAATACCTAGATTATAAAAACAATAAAACGCTCTGTACTTACAGCCTAACTTTTTTACCCTTGAAAATAGACGCACTGTATCTGAACTATGCTATTGACATAAATTATTAAATAATAAATTAGACTCTTTTAACCTACTCTCCAAAATTAATCTTAATGTCCCCTTTCGCGTGACAAGAAATAAGTATTTATTCCATCTGCCAGTCTGTAGCACTAACTATGCACAATACTCTTTCCTCTATCGTTCTTGCTCTAAGTATAACGTTTTTTTTTCTTCTATTGATATATTTTACATGCCCCTTAATTTATTTAAAAATAAATTAAGACTTATTATTTCTGGCTGCGATACGATCCCACTTACTATTTAATGATGCACACACCTGAATACTTACTCCCACACTAATACACATCTACACTTACTCTCATACAAATACACATAAAAACACATCCTTTTATTGTAACACAATTCAATAATATATATGATTTTCATTTAGAAAATTCGCTGGTCCGTCTCTAAACCGTATTTAAAAAAATAAAAAGATTTTATTATTGTCGACTGTTTGTTTTTTTAAAATAAATAAATAACATGCGATGCATTTGAATAACAGTACAGAGAAATAAAGTAACAATAATTTATTTACTAACGGACTTAGTCAATTCAAAAATGGCGAACTCGTATCCTTATAATTCACACAGGCACAATTAAAATGAAATACAAATAAAGAAAATTAAAGCTGAGACTAAAAATAAGTAATAATTACTAACTCAAGACAAGATCTGGTCTATCTTAGTGATTGTTTAATAAAACAATAAATAACAACATTGCAAAGAAGATAACATTCGTTAGTTTTCTTTGCCAAAAATACACTCAAGAAAGTTGTAAATTATTTCTTCAATTTCACAAATTAACGAATACGCCGGATTATTTTTCAGTGTTCATTCACTTTGCATGTTTCTATTCTTGTAAATTAATCTTGGCCATAAAAATGAATGGCGTCATTGAGTCGGCCTCGGGGCCTTAGAGGGGGGAGTGGAGGACGCCCCAACCCTCGTGAGTAAATGCTAGGGGTGGCTATATCACTCGTGACCCAGTTTCATTCATCTTTGTGAATCTGGGCGTTTGGCCCCGTGACCCGAACTTCATTGATCAATACTGCACTTTGTGTATCGGCTTGCCCTTTGTTACTCAAGAATACAAATTATAATATCTTTTTTTAATATGCTTTATTAAGTTTGTTCGTAACTTTTAAAACATTACATTTTACATCAAAATCTATCAAAAACGTATTTTACAAGTTGTTTTTAAATATTTCTAGGCTTTCTTTTTAATATATTGAGTTTTTATACTGACATTTGTTGGTGCATTTTAATTATAACAATAAAAATGCGTATATTGTTTAATTGCACTTTTCCATTCGCATCGTAAATATTTTTAGCCGTTCTTTCGCTGTCCATTCGCTCTACATGTCCATAATTTGTCGGTAATGCTTATCTCAGCCTTACATAATGTACGGATCTCGACATTTGTGCATCTATCGTACATAGTTTAACCACACATTGATGACCTGAGAGATCGCATTTTGACAGCGCTCAGCCTACTTTCATCCCTGTTTTTCCAAGTCCATACTTCGCTCCCATACATCGGGGTCGGGACCGGGACTCCATTGTGAACTGCTAATTTAGCCTCTTGCAAACACATTTATTTGCCAGGGTTGATTTAAGTGCACCGTTCACTCTGTTCCCGGCACTCTTCATTGCAAACAATAATTATAATATAATCTAACTGTACATATTTTATTTTGTTTTTAATTTTTTTTGTTGTACCCTTTCATATTGTACTCATGTTTGAAAGAAGAAAGGAGGGAAGGCTGATCTGGGGTTACTCCTTATGGATCCGCCGGCGAAATGATTTTTTAAGACCCAATAAAAAAAACTTTTTTTTTATTTCTTCATCATTGTGATATTTTATTTTTTACAAGTGGAATGATACGCAGTAGCCTTTCACGGGTATGCCTTTTTTCTAATTTTTTGGCATTGTATTTAGTTATACATAGAAAACTATAATTGGCCTATTTGTTATATTGGCTGTTGTTTTCTTTTAATAAATAAAAACAGTACCGATAAACAGTAATCTGTATGTGTATATTATTAGCTTCGGTCCCAATTATTGACATGTATTATTGCTACCCATAATGATAATAACACCCCCTCCCCACAACATTCGCCCGCTGCCTGGCGCCTATAACAAACACTCCACTCGTACAGTACGCGTTTGCTCGTATTTTCTGCCTTAACTTATTATACTAAATAATTGGATCTGCTATGTGGTGAATAGTTTACATTGCGTATTTTTGGATCCACTAAATATTTATTCAAACAAAGATATTCATACGCAAATACCAGAGTTCGCCGCCGTAACCCTTTAATAACTAAAATGATCTAAATTTGTTGCAACACAGAGGAAAAACATTTTTCAAAATCTAATATGGAAATCTAGGCATATACAGGACTTATGACATGTCATTGGCTGGTTTAAGTGGCCACATTACACACTGTGTAACATTCACCATTCTGCCTATGTTCGAATATCCAGATGGAAGAGTTGAGAAAAGTCACAGGTGAAAGAGTTGAGGAAATGTGGATGTTCAAACATGGGCAGAATGGTGAATGTTACACAGTGTGTAAAGTGGCCACTTAAACCAGCCAATGACAGGTCATAGGCCCTGTAAATGCCTAGACTTCCCATTCACATTACATTCATATTTCCTCAACTCTTCCATCTTTTGACTTCTGTGGAGTAGAAGAGCTGGTTAAACCTACCGATAACAGGTCATAAGCCCTGTAAATGCCCAGAATTCTATATTCCCTTCTCAAAAATGTTTTCCCTCTCTGTTGCAATACATTTAGATCTGAATAAAGGTGGAAATTTAGCCTGTCTGCAAATATTTGGACATACTCAAAACATTGTTGAACAAGAAATTTTATTTACCCAAATTTTATTTATGCAGTTAAAAAGTTTTTTCTGCAATTTACCCTTCTAAAACAAATGAGTATGATCTTTACAGACCTGCCAGCCTTACAACAATGTTTAAAAACAAGTTTAAATAAATGAATTGTATTAAGAAAAATATCACTTAATTGAATATCGGGGTATATAAATTAAGACATGTAATAGCCGTGAGTTCATTATTTAAGTTTTTCAACTCAAATAAACAATCGAAATACTATTGTCGTTAAATGTAGTTCTAGTTGGAGTCATGACTATACTTCAGGTGAAATTATTTAGCACGTGTGTGTCATCGATCATGGACTATGAACTCCACAGACATCTCACTCTTATTAGTTAACCATATATTCAACAAACCATAGACAGACTAAATAACCATGAACAAAATGTAAATTTAATAGGTTAACCATAAACAATGTAACGCAGAAGATTAAAAAAATGTATTTTTGTTTGTGGTGGATAATGGATTGCCCAAAATCCAGTATTTGTGTTTACTGATGAGCTGATGGAACCGAATGTTCCGTTTTCAAAAAACAATTTGTATTTCTACTTTGGCAGTATGATAGAAGTTAACTTTTGCAAAATTTCTTCTTTAAATCTTAACAAATGGAAGTGGGCTCGATGCAAAGTTGACTCTATCTACACTAACGTAAGCAAGGCGTTGGGTAGCTCCAACCGCAAAATTTAACCATCAAAGTTTAAGGCATTTGGCATCGATCGTGCTCTACTAAAGTTAATTGATAGTTAACTTGATGGCAGAAATTTATTTGTAAAGTGTGGCAAAAGATATCTTTCATATATATATATATATATATTAAACCCATATTAAAAAATACTTGCTTAGAATAAAAAGCTGATTGACGTTTTTTGTTTTTTATTATTCCAGTAAAATGGCTACATTGTGCAGAGCCACTTTTACCATATAAAACAAACTTATTTTATAAATTTTATATTTGAAGCACTTATAGTGGTCTCAGCATATCCCATCGCTCGAGCAAGGGTACATAGATCTACCCTGCAGTGGCTTGGAGAAGCGCGTTGTTGGAGCTTTTTAGGCGTTCCCATAGGCTCTAGGCTCTTTGGCGAAGTAGGGCAGCGAAGGTGTTTACCCGTCCAGCTGTAAACATTTTGCAGGTACTGCAGTACCTAGGCAGTCCAAATAATTGGCTGTATGCGATATTATAGGTGACCCTTAACTTATTCTATGCTGCTTGCGTATAATTGTTCCATAGTTCCGCTGTATACATTTTGATGACTTGCGCAATGACAAAAAAAAACTATTTTAATAGACTCCAAAACACGTAACATAAAAGGAAGAATGAAAGTACCAAAAAAATTATAAAATGCTGACTCCTTTCAATTCAATACAATGAGGAAATCGAATGGTTTTAAAAAAAATGATAGTAGACTATCAAACTAAGCCAATATAAAAAAAATGTATATCGTATTATCATCGCTACATTTTTTTAAGATTTCTGATTTTTCAACTACCCCGCGCGTGACGTCATTAGTTCTCTTCGGTAAGTTATAAATTGGTGGGTTGGCTTCCTGTTAACCCGGAATCTAACATTTTATCATCCGTCGATTTAGATTAACTTGTGACGTCATATAAATTAATACATTTTTTCATAAATTTTAGAGAAACTTCGCCGTACAATTTAATGCTACCGCGCATAAGAAAACATTGCATGTATTCGATTTCCCGTAGCACTTAACTTCCTCTTTATCGATTTATTGAGTTAGTATTGAAATATGCTATTTTATTCGCTGCTTTATCGTTTGTTTCATAATGAATGCAAAGGGTAGAGGGTTAAAGACGCACGCATCCTAACTCAATAACAAGCTTTCCTCGTTACCCGCGTACTGTTTGCGCTCCGGTTCCCGGTTCCCGGTGCGCAGATAGGCTTTATAGCCCTCCGCTCTCGTTACGTGCTCCCCGTGGAGAGTGGCTCTGGAAATATGGAGATTTTTCATCTAGATTTGTGGGAAAGTCTTGACTCCTACACGAGATACCCCGCTTTATCTCGCTCCTTAATGAAAGCATTAGCGGGCACGTTCCACGTCAACTGAAACATTCTTTTCAATGTCTTGATTACATATTTTGTATAAATCGTCAATGCGATCTACCTCAATAGGGAAATATTACATACTACGAATATCGATAAACATGAGTGCATTGGAAGCAAAGACAGCAACCTCCAAAAAAAATTTTTTTATATATGATGTCATTCTGTAGTTTATCAACTTTATTTTCTTTAAAATTATGAGTTTAGTTGCAAATGTAGTTTAAAATCATACTTTCGATGGTTTGAAAATAGTGTTAAGCAAACCTAACTATATCCATCAGCCATTTTATTCGATCAATGACAGGCTTGAGATTTAGATTTTCAAAATGGCCTTGCCATACAAATATTAAGAAAGTTTTTTAAATTCGTGTTTCTATTAAAACTAATTTATTAGTATCTTAAAGTTTAAGTTCAGTGAAAATAACGTTTCTAACATAAAGACTCTCTTTGGCATTAGTGTTGGAGTTTTTGTTATTTTTCTCGAAAACACCAAAACGGGAGTTTGCTATCTTTGCTTCCAATGCCCTCATATATGAAATGCATTTTGATTAATTAATTGTATTTTAGAAATCAATGTGGATATTGTGGAGAAATGTTTTCATACATGAATATAAAAAAGAAATTTAATAAAAATACGTTGCTAGAAAAACGCAATATGTTTAGCCTTGCTTGTTGTGACGTCAAGATTCGTGACTGTGTTCTCAACAAATTTGAATTGGCAGGAACAAATAAACATGAATCGTGACGTATTAGGGGCGTGGCCAATGAAATGATAGTTTTTGCGGGAATTCAAAATTACAAATTTTTAAATATTTTTTATCCCACTAATAATTAGCTTTTTTTACTGGACAGTATTTTATAGACCTTTACTGCTTTAAAAATGTTTTAGAAAAATGTGATATTTCCCTATTGACCTTAGCTGTATATGTTATTTAAAATTGCCATTTATTTTCATGAATAGATGACCTTTATCAAAAGTTTCCTTAAATTGTTTGTATTGATCTTGTAATAAATTTTAAGCGAGCAAAATATGAATATATTTTTCTCATAAAATATTATGTAAGTATTCCAGTGTATTGTATGAAAATTTTTGATAAAAACATTTTTGTAACTATTTATATATTTCAAATTGTTCGCATAATATCTTTTAAATTATGATCTAAAAGGGAACGGCCAATTAGAATTACCTAAAAAAATTTTTTTTTTATCGTTGACTGAAAAATCTCGCTCTTCGTGAAATATACATTTTTTAAATGTATTTTTCGTATTCTCGAACAATAAACTAATAATGTAAGGTAGGGTGTTTTTAAGGGGAGTCCTTGCCTACAAAAATTTAGACAAACACATAATATTGTTGATTATACCAAATGGCATAAGAAGTAGAGAAATAAAAAATATTTTCGGGCGGTGCCTAGTACCTAGGTATGAAGGTGAAATAATTCAGTCATATACATCTTCACAAAAATCAACACGTGGAAGAATGATGTTTTCTCAAACATAGGCATAGTGGTAAATGTTACATAGTGTGTAAGGTGGCCACTTTCACCATTCCGTGGCGTTCTCCATCTCAGTTATAATGTATCTATTAATAATTATGTAAGGATTATTTCATTGTCTGGACCGACTCAAGACAATATGACTAGGTTCTTACAAACTTTTTTTCTTGAATCTTGAGATGCGCACATTTTAAATCAAGTGTAAAAAGTTTTATCATTTTAGTTTATTTTATAAGGTAATTCAACAAAGATACATACTATGAAACATACAATTTGAAGTTATTCGTCTATACAATTTCACATGCATATATATCTTCAATAATTATAGGATTTCACAAAATAGATGGAAGTATATTTGTTGTTTTTTTTTTTATATATATTTTTTTCAAATATCTTACACAGTATATAATTCGTGTGTGTACTTATTAACTAAGATTTACTCATAAGAGATGATTCGTAAAAGTTGTGAGAGCATCATGAAAAATGTTAATTTTATTATTTCAACAGTATATATTATTATATTCCCGACACATGCATGCCATAGGTGTGTGGTATGTAGCATTTCTTGACATCAAAGGCAGTTTCAATATGCCTCGATGTCTAAGTCTTCTCAATCCCGCATTTATTTGTATTTTATTGAGGAGGTTAGTATCTACTTTATAGTTTTATATTGAAATTGTATATCGAAAACAATGCGGCGATTTGTCAGGGAATCAAAACGAAAATGAAAAATGAAAATTACCTTTGCTGTGGAGTGACCCAGGGTTTGGCAAGGGAAAATACTTGAGACAAACGAAGCTAAAATCCCTTATTTTCTTCAATACTGTAATGGTTGAATTGTTTGGTATTTGTGGCAAGAAATCCAATTTGTATTAATATTTCCCTCCGATTCATCCATAGTAATGAATCTTTTTTTATTTGCTGAATTTTTTTTTGTCTCGTATTCTGTTTGAAAAAATATTGTAAGTTTTTTGGTACCGTGCCAACGCAATGCTGATATAACAAGGTCGTTTGTGATATGGACCGCTTCCCGCAAACTCCGATTATCCGTCAACGGTATTTAAACTTCGTAAGTAAATACCACGGTATTCCTGGAAATCCTTTCTTTTTAGATGTGGGCTATTTAGTATAAAATAGTACGAGCCGATGCCAACTGAAATGTTTAAAATTTAAACGCAAAATAGCTGATTTCCTCTTAATCGTATATCTTTCTATAAAAAATATTTAAAAACTACAGCAGGGCCTCGATAGTCTAAACACCTAAAATTTATACCCTGTTCGGATGTACGAAGCGTTCGGATTGTATGCAGATATTTTAAAAATCATATTTAGAAATAAAACTATTTTAATTTTTTTGTAATTGGAAGTATGTTTTAATCATGCAAAATGTTATATTAAAGTACAGGGGTCTGCATTTTTTAAAAGGATTGGTTATTTTATTTTTATTATATTTTATTTTTTATTATATTTTGTTTTTGAAATTGTTGTGGTCCCCTGAGCTCTGAGCACGAGACAGTTTGTATTATACCTAGAACATTCGATATACATTGCAGCAATACCATCAATTGAATTTATGATTTTCGCTATTTCTAATTTATTGTGTTATCTTTATTATTTGTTTTGTTTTTTGACTTAAGAATCTTAAGTATAATAAATCCCATAGTTATAATATAGTACAATGTATAAAACAACTGCGTAATATGTAAAAATGTATTTTTCATGTATTATTTCATAATTTTGTAATAGAACGCTTTTTTGTTTAATGTATTTATATTCACAAATTACAACAAGAAGGGAGAATACGTTAAATTTTATATTCATGGTTATAAAAGGCATTTGTGCCCTGTGCACTAATAAATAGAAAAAAAATATCTGTCTCCGTATTCATTATTTAAATTCTCCCGTTTGAAGCATAGATTTGTCTTGCGAAACTGGGTTACAAATTGAGTACTTAATTAGCACCACTTCCTTTAACCCGAGATGCGATTCTTGAATCGACGACCTACTGACCGGGAGCCACTACTGCTTCATTGATTCGCCATCCAGGTTTAGGGGTCACCCAAATGAGGGGTTACAATTCATTGAAAAATAGGCCTTTCAGTTGTACGGGGCTAAAATACAATTCCTATGTTTTGGATCAATGGTTTCTCCTCGTTCCTTCTTACATAAACCTCATTCCTTAAGGGGGTTTTAAAACAGTCACCTGCGCATACAGGAAAGTTAACAAAATTAATATTCCGTGTTAGCCTGAATATAACGCTACCTATATATTTGGAGCAGGAATGGAAGAAAAAATTCACTAATCTCAACCCCGAATTTAATGCGTAACAAGGCGTAATAGTAGTATATTTAAACTGTTCGTCATTAGAATGCCCTACAACTTGGCGTATAATATAATTTGAAAGTTATAGTCAAAAATCTTTGTTGCGATTTTTTCGTCATTAGTATTTTGATGTCATATTTTTTTAAATATATTTTTATATGTTTGAAATTATTTGTACCTTGCTTTTGTTATGTGCAAGGTAATATCGAATATTAATGTTATATATATATTGAAATTGTATTAAGTAGACTTAAGCTTTTTTTCACCGTAAGTAATAGTAATAAAAAAGCAATATCTGAATTTAAAAAATGACATTATGAAATATTACTTTAGGAAAATAGTCATAATTCATGTTTGACACAATCATCATTATCATTTTATTATTTTGTCTATCATATCATTATCGTTCTTTTCCATCGAATCAAATCGTATTCGTTAAAGATCCCCGACATAAAACTATTAGGAAAATAAATAAAAGCTGTGAAGAAAAAAATAACATAGTTACACGATGCTAATCGTGTTAAGTCGTGATAACAAAATTTAGTAACAGTGCGTGCAAACCATAAACACTACAATAGATGCGTTTGTGGATTGTGCTACAAATTTAACTTTAATAACATAATTATTTATGCAAGAAACATTATAATATGTGGTGTGTCGATGGTTTACAACATAAAATGTCGAACATAACAAAATTTCACCCATTCTTCTAACACATTTTGTACACAAGCTTTTATACAGAGATAATTAAAGAAGTAATCAACTTTTTTCAGTCTTTTACTTTTTATCATATTTAATATCATCATTATTACAATAATAATCTTAATAATGTAATGACATGTTATATTGAATAGAAAAATGAAGGTACAATAAATATTTTTTTAATTTCAATTTATTAAAGTCTCAAATTGGTTATTGTACAAGGAAACCTATACAGCATTGGTTATTTTTTATTATACTTTTTACACGGTGCTGTGTGGAATGTATTAGCCGTGTAAAAATAGGTTCCAGTGTACTTAACTCTTGCGTGGTTATGATGTCACATAATCATCATCATCATCATCATCATAAGCTTGGCAGCCCCGGGTGGGCCTTGGCTAAATCTAGGAGTCTGCTCCACGCCGGTCTGCTGCATTTGCTCTCCAGTTCCTCACTTTCAATATTGTCATATCTGCGCTGATGCAGTCCATCCATCGCATTTTGGGCCTTCGTCATCCCCGTGGCACAGAGAGAGTTAGGCGTTTTATGGGGTTTTCGTCGTCCATTCTAATTATATGGCCAGCCCACCTTGAGCGTCCCACCTTGATGGAGTTGATTACATCGGGCGCTCGGTAGATATCGTATAGCTCTCTATTGTAGCACAGGGCCATAGATAACTTTATTTATTTATTTATTCATTCAAAATTAAATATTTATGAACTTATTAAGGCTTTTTAGGCTATGCCCGTGTCAAGCCACAATAAATAACAATAAAAATATATAGTAAAATTAATTAGATCAAATTATAATGACATAGAATCACAATCTAGAAAAAAAGGTAAATGTAATAAATAATCAAATTCCAAAGAATACAATGCAAAAAAGATAATCAGAAATAATTTTTAAAATATAAATTATACAAATTAAGAATCACACATAATCAAATATACAAAATAGTGGTATCATTAAAATCAACAAAATAATAATAAAATATAGTAGTATTAAAAAAAAATAACACAAAATAAGAGCATGATTTAAATCAACAGAAAAAGAATATATATATATAAAAACATAATTGAAATGATAATTAAGTTATGTTTTCTAGAAATTCACTCAATTATAGTAAGAAATATAAGGAATAGGAGCAATAAATCATATGCCAAATAATAGTACGTACTAAATTAAATTATTCAAAAATACATAATAAGAAAAACATAAAAATTATCAATTTATATAAAAAACAAATAAAAGTAAAAGAGTATGGAAGGAAAGCAGATTTGTAATTTTTTGCTAATTTCGTACTTTAAAAAAATTGACAACCTCGTCCCTATCTCTGAGGATTCTTCTTTCGAAAGCTGCAATGGTTCCCTCAATATTCTTTGTCATAACCCAGGTTTCGGAGGCATATGTCAGGATTGGTTTAATCAGAGTTTTGTACAGTATTTTTTCGTACTAGTTTGGACCGTAATTGCTTTTGAAGCGCGCAGTAGCAACGGTTGGCAGCCATTATTCTCCTCCTGATTTCTTCCTGTGTACTGTTGTCACTTGTGACTGTGGAACCTAAGTATGTAAAGGACTTGATCACCTCGAATTCGTAGTTTCCCGCTGTGAAGGTGTGGAGGTGTCATATAAGCTACTTAAAATACAAGGTTTCTTCTTCTTCAGCCTTGTTCTCTCCACTGCTGGATAAAGGCCTCTTCCAAACGTCTCCATTCCTTCCTATCACCCGCTTTCATCATCCACGTTATACCGGCAATAGAGGCAATGTCGTCGACCCATCTTTTTTGTGGCCTTCCAATACTTCTTTTGTTTGCCCATGGTCTCCACTTTATTATTCTGGGTGTCCACCTGCCATCATTTTGTCTTGCCAAGTGTCCTGCCCACTGCCATTTCAATTTCGCTGCACGATCCATGATATCCGCGACTCCGGTTCGGCGCCTTATTTCTTCATTTCTTACTCTGTCTCTTAGACATACACCGAGCATCTGTCTTTTACAAGGCTTAATATGTATATTTTTTGCTGCATACTTTTATGTTATTTTTGTTCAGTTTCTTGTACATATGTTTCTTTATATATGTAATAAATAAATATCTCTCATATAAAAAAAAAAATAAGTTGTATTTTTCTGTAACAGTCTTAAATTATATTATTATTTTTATGATTAGTAACCTCTTCATGCATCGTACAAAACCGACTATTTATATTTTTTCCCTTAAGTCCTATAATTATTTTAATGTGTTATAAGTGCCTAATGGTATCATTTGACTCCTCTAAGAACATTAGAAAATATCAACTAAATGGCGGTAATCAATATTCTTTGAAATGAATAATTTTGTTTGAGAAGTGTAACGATTTTATGTGTTTTATGTGAATTTACACAGAAACCAACGAAAAAAATCATGTTTTTTTTGTTGTTTGTTCTAAACTAACTAATAAATATTAACATTTAAATCTTATTGTGACGTCCTTCACGTATTATCTGAGTGCAGGCAGAGAGGACGAATCACCACTCAAAATTAGCTTTGCATGACACTATAAAATATATATGTACCTTATTTTTTGCAATTTTTTTAAATATATTTTTTTTATTTAGAAATTCTTTTTTTGTTCTTAGTGATAATTTTTTTAAAACATTTTTTTTAATATTTTTTTTTTGCACCACAACAGGCCAGAAGGCCTAATTACAGTGGTGAATTACATCACAGAGCACCCAGGCTTGAGAAAATCTCATTTTAATTTTTGTGTTCTCACCGGGAATCGAACCCGGAACCTTCTGTGCGTGAGTCAAACGTCTTGACCACTACACCACGGAGGCCGCCGATTGATGATTTTGATGGAGGCTGGGTTATAGGAATAACGTGTGCATCCCCGGGGTGACCTACATTCCCCATTCACCCGGGACACGGGGTCGCAGACCCGCCGGAGATCGATTCCCTGACTCCAGCTCCGTGACGTCAGAGCTAGCAGAGATAATACAATAAAACGACTTGGGTTCTGAAATAGAATAACTATTTTAGGATTCATATTTTTCCGAATAACCGAAAAATTTCGCCGTAAATTTTAAATGGTTAAACTTTGATCGGCCTCAATTATATACAAAATAGACATCCAACCAGTAAATTTAAGACCAATATTAAATAATATTTTCAGTATAATTTTAGAACCCAAGTAGTAGAATTTCAATTATATATATTTATTTACACTCCGTACTGGATGTACTAACAAGCTTGATTCAGAATAACGGAGAATCATGATGATGATGGTGATCACGTCCGACTTCAGGCACGGCTCGTCTGTAGACAGTCTCCCTTCATCAGGAATGGTTTTATGCTCTGTAGAAGAGGCGGTAAAACAAACAGTTATCCTTTCCGAAACGGCTAAAATCCTAGGTACTTGAAATGTGAAACTGTTACTCGAATAACAGTTTAGAAATTAGCGCGGCTCTTAACAAGTTACAGTTTATTTAACTTTTGTAAAACTGTTCCTTGTACTATTAAGTATGTTGCTTGTACTATTTTTTTTCCTACGCTGATCTAAACTGTTATTTAGATACAGTTTTACGAAATAGTTACTTTTATTGCTACTCATTTTAAATAACTGAAACGCACATTTCTACTATGTAGGCATTTGTAACTGATAATTCTGATAATTTAGTGACCAAGCTGCTTCATCTAGTCGGCTGACAGCCACGCGACATGGTACCTCCGATGGTCCCTTCGACACTTCTCAGGAAGATAGTTTTCTCCGAACTAGTTATTTTATTCATTCAAAATTACACTCGTTTAAATATAAATGAACTTATCAGGGCTTTTTAGCCTGTGCTCGTGCTAAGCCATAATAATTAACTATAAAAAATACAGTTAAATTCATTATAATAACATGTGATGCAGTAAAATAATAATCCAGAAAAACAAGGTATAAATAATAAAATTCCAAAGAAGACAATGCAAAAAAAAAAAATATATAAATTATTCAAATTTAGATTCATGTATTATCAAAAATACAAAATAATATTATCATTGAAATCAATAGAAAAAAATACAAAAACATAATTGAAATGATAATTGAGATTTGGTTTTTAGAAACATACTCTATACTGTAGTAAGAAATAAGAGTAATAAATAATATGCCAAATAATAGTGAGTACTAAATCAAATAATATGAAAATACATAATAAAAAAAAAAATACACTAAACTATCAGAGTTCCTTCTGGAAATATGTCCAAATAACTGCATGATTCTTTTCTCGCACGTGGATGTTAGTCTTTCTCTTATATCTAGTTTCTGGAGTAAAGATATGTTTCTACGTCTGGCTGTCCATGGAACCCGCATCATTTACCTCAAACACCACATTTCGAAAGCTTCGATTGTTTTCTTTTCTGATTCTCTCGGATTCCAAAACTCCACACCGTGCATGAACACTGAGAAAACCAAGGCCCTCACCAGTCTCTTTTAGGTGTTAATGAATATACTGTGATTCTTACAAATCTTCGCCAGCCGCCCCATATCAATTTCGGCCATAACAACGCGTCGCCGTATTTCATAGAGAAAACTACGAAAAACAGTAGTTTAGGATATTGATTTTATTACACACAAAGGACTGTATTTTTCCTCCGCCCGGTTACGGAGAAAACGACTCGGAATACCGTAAGAAAAATATTCGCTTTATGCGGAATTTCCCAGGTGCAATTTTTGGATACGATGAACTTCCGATGACGTCAGAGGCGACGAAAGTAAACCATGTCAAGAGGTGATGTGGGGGGGGGGGGTAAATGTGAATAGGGGATAGGCCATTCACGAGCGGAGCCTTGCAAATCTTCAATGGGGATGTTCTTAGTACGCAGGTCAATGTCCCTGTTCGATCCTGTTCCCTGGCTTTCAACCCGGAAAAGCGTTCTGGAACCAATGACCTACTAACCCTCGAGTATTATGCAAAAACGTTATAATACAATATTTAAATATTTTTTCTAGTAAATGTCTGTACTCTGCTCCATTTTATATTTAGTATCACTAATATCTGAGCACTAGGGTGCAAGTGCTTGCTTAGGACGAAAATCTAACTATTAGTTCAAATATACCAACATTTAGTTTATTAGTAAAACTGCGGAGGTGGAGTCAGAAAGGTTGATGCATGCCGCGGATTGGAAATTCTTACTTAATGTCGAAAATAAAATAATTAAAAAATATATATAAACAATTAGTAATCATGAAATTTCGCACTATAAATAAATCGTCTATGTTTTATTAATGTATGTATGTGTATACGCATGGGTGTATGCACATGTGTGTATGTATATGTGTGTAAGTGTGTGTATGTGTGTATGTGTATGTATATGTATCAAAATGTGTATACTTGGAACGGGGTATGTCCCTTGTTAGCTGGGCAAAATAAACATAAAACTGCAAATATAATAAGATGTATAAATAAATTAAATAAAAATAAATAATAAAATAAAAATAGATATATATTTTTTTTTTAATATGACATTTTAGAAAAGGCTACGTGGAAGTCTAAGCATTTACGTGACTGACAGATAACTTCAGTATGACTTTTCGCGAACGATCCTTTAAAGCTTTTTTATGCATGTATACAGAACCTTGGATTAGTGACTTGGGCTCTCTGGCTGCACAGGTGAAAATTCTGAATAAGAAAATCGAGTAAAGATAAGTCATATTCTTAAGGTCCGCAATTACAAATTTTATCTTCATCGGTACATATCGAGACGATATAAAGAAAGACAGTATAGAAATCGATATTTATGTACGAAAATGTGTATTGAAAATTTAAAGCATCTTCATCGGTAACCTGTAATTAAACATTTTAAGGAAAAAAATGTATACATATTTTTTTCATACAGAAATCTTAATTTTAATTTGTTGATAAAATTGAAGATTAATGTTAACTTTCCATTGTAATACGAGCTCTGGCAGGGTAGATGTAAGTATTGTTTTTTTTTTTTTAAACTGCAATATTCTGCTGTAGACTGGAAGCTAAAGCGTAGAACTGATAACCTTACATTTACGTAACAGATAATCGGAATACGCTGCATTTGGTTTTCTGCATTTTTTTTTAAGAAAAGGAAATATTAGCGTTCTTGTAATTTACACAATATTTCAATTTTGGCGGCTATTTTCAACGAATTGTAATATTAGAAAATGGAAATCAAGTTGGGGTCTACCCCTAGTGGGATTTCAACCTCGGGCCTCTGGCCCGTGAGTCCGCAACACTAGCCACGGGACCACAACCCGATTCTTTAAAATACATAATGGTTTATCTGTTATCCCGACGATTCTCCAGCAAATACCCCTTAATATTCCTTCTCGTAAATTCAGAAAAATGCAATTCTGTTCCCCGGTCCTCATAAGACTAGGTTTCCAGGAATAGTTTCCAGGCGCTTCTACCCAGAATTCTCAGACTTATCGACAAAAATCTGGATCGGAATTGTTTTGGTTGTAATTAAAATATCTTGACTAATAAATAATAGTATTCGAAAAATTCCTTGCACCTATTATCAATCTGGATCCTATAATTTATTTATTTATTTTATTAGGTAAACAAACAGTATGTACACATATGTTGCCAATTTCTTTGTATATTAGAGTAAAAAACTCATGCAGACACCAAAAAAATTGTTTACACTTAATACAATAATTTAAATTATGTTCAATATAATAAATGTAAAAGAAACGAAATAAAAAAATATTTATATAATAATAATGTTAAATGTCTGCTTCTCTCAAAATTTCTATAATTTTTGACCTAAATTTACATACATTGTCACAAAAAATATCAGCCTCGGTAAATATATTGTTATATTGGTCGCATATTCTAGGTATTGTAGATTGTTTAAAATAGTTTGTTGACGCGTTTTCAGTGTAAAACAAAAGATTTTGTCTTGTCGGTCTAGATGGCATACGGAATGGAAGTCCTTCTAGTAGGTTAGGAGAATCAATTTTATTATTTATTAATTTGAATAAAAATAACTGGTCCAACATTATTCCTCGATTTTTAAGAGAGTTTATTCCATGGTACTGCATACTTTCAGCATGATTAGAAAAGTTAATGTTTAACCGGTAGTCGACCTGCTTTAAAAAAAAATGTTGGACCCTTTCTAGTCTAGTCTATGTTTATCCAAATTATAATATTTGTTTGTATTTGCTTTTTCTTTTATTGTTTCGTTTCTAGTTTTATGTTACTCTCGTCTTTTTCTTTATGACATTTGTTTTAAATGGACTCTGTAAATTAATAAAAATGGATAAATAAAATGTAATATGTTATTAAATTTTATTTTTGCACCACAACAGGTTAAAAGGTCCAATTACAGTAGAAAACACCCGGGCTTGAGAAAAATCACATTAATTAACTGAACCTTCCGTGTATGGGTAAAGTGTCCTAGCCATCAGGTGAGAGGTGGCAATGTACTGTATTTTCCGTACGAATTTGGTGGCGTATGCACCATTGATTACAGATAAGGGGATGAAGACCATCACAACTTTTCTTTTTCAAATAAAAGTACGTTGGAATCTCATTTTACAAGGTTGACTCAATCATATTTTTTTCAACATCTCTTCAACAATCGAATCTGGGTAAAAATGAATATATTTATCGAGTACGCTCGTCATACAATTAAAAAAATTAGCGCGATAGATCTTTTTAACGAAAGAAAATACTGTTATTAAAAATTTATCGAAATTGCGATAGTGACGTCACAAGAGCAATATTTTTAGTTACTATTTTTGTTTTTTTTTTGTTTTTTTATATTTTCGTCCCTTTATGAAACCCATAATTGGTCTTGTTATTTGTTGTTATTATTTATGTATTGTTGATTACTATGACTGCGTTGGTTTCTGAAATAAATAAAAATAAAATAAAATTTTAAAAAAAACAATCTACCTCATTTTACATCGCCCTTTTACTTGGCTTAAAATATATATGATGGTGATAGTCAATAATCTTTGATACAATTTTTGAAAGTATGTTGAAGTATTTGGAAAAAAAAGAATCAGTAAATAGTAAACAATTATTTTGTTGGTCCCGAATTGATTTTTATACAAGGAAACATGTCCAACATTGTTCTGTGTTTTAGTAAATTTTTTTCACACGGTACTGTGTCGAATTATCCCCCGCGTAAAAAGAGGTTCCGGCGTATTTGCAACCTTATGATATTTTTAAGTTACAAGTCTTTATAAAAATACTAAGTTTAAGTTTATATTCTTTTTACGTCTCCCGTAGCGCGATGAAGTTTCATTCCTCTTTATTCCGGGTAATTGAATACGTCTAAAATTCTAAAAATACTCAGGTTGCGAATATAAATTCCCCCGCCCCTTTTCCATCCTGCGGAGTTACGACAACTTTTCCTCTGACGAAGTGTAATTCAACATAAATAACCTAAAGTTTTGTGCTCTCGGGAGAGCCCATTCATGGCTCCTTACTCCTTAAACTACCCCTTACCATCGCTCCCCCCGTCACCCCACCCTTACCCACGCCCCCTGGCGACATGCTACAGTCGCCAACTGACTAAATAACATGTAAACAACCCCCAGGGTGTTCCAGATACTTGTATTTTTACGATTACTTTAATTCGCGTTGGCCTATCGTCTATTCGTTTCAGCGAAATTAACTTTTTTACTGCCTTTTATGGTTTTAACAATACGCACATTTAATTTAGCGAATCAGCTCTTAAAATTTGCGAATAATTTGTTTAGATAATATAATTTAGCCTCGTGGGGATATAAAGTATGGATACAGGTCAACTATTTTTGATATTATTTATCTATTCATTGTACTCGTACATAGGACATAAATATACAAACATAATACTAAAAAAAAATTATATGCTCGTACCGGGGTGTGCCGTAAGGACACCATCAACATGATTATTTTTCAAGGTTATAAAAATAACTTTATATGGATTATAAAATGTATAGTTTGTTTTATAAGGATTATAAAAAAAACGCTTTTCGCCTTCAGCCAATCTACTAAACAAAATGGATTTTTTATACTTGAAAATAGACGCACTATATCTGAATTATGCTATTTATATATCAGATGATCTAAACCGTTTGACAGAATACTATTTGAAAAATCGTATTAACGTCAATGTATCAAAGTGTTTGCTTATTTCTTTTTCGCGAGGTCGACATACCATCCCATATCATTATATATTAGAAAACCAACCTGTTCAGAGAGTTGATACAGTACGCGATCTGGGTGTTATTCTTGATAGCAAACTTACATTTGAGAATCACTTCGATGACATACTGACCCGTGCACATAGAAACCTTGGTTTTGTACTTCGTACATGTCAGGTATTTAAAGATATCGCGTGTATTAAAATGGTCTACTTTGCTCATGTTCGCAGTTTGCTCGAGTATGCCTCTTCTGTTTGGTCTCCACAATATGTCACAAAAAGAAAAATAAAGAAAAGTTCGAGAAAATTCAATGGACATTTCTTAGACATCTTAACTGGAGATGCAGGTATACCGATCTCAATTATATGTCTTCCTGCAAAAAACACCACTTGCTTACTTTAGAAGATCGCCGTCTACTGTTGGACATGGGGGTGCTTCATGACACACTTAGTGGACGCCTTGATAGTCCGGCTCTTTTGTCGGAGTTATCATTAAATGTCCCCGGCTACCGCACCCGTCACACGTCGAGCTCTCTATTTCATCTGCCAGCAGTTCGTACGAACTATGCCCAGAACTCTCCACTTATACGTTTTGTTAGTGAATATAATTTGAACTTTCCCCTTATTGATCCATTTGATTGTAAAAAAATAACATTTAAAATGCGCGTCTTAAAACATACTTTTTTGTCTTATACTTAGTTTCAATAATAAAGTCTTATTTTATCTTATTTTATTTTATTTTATTTTATCTCTAATTCTTAATATTTTAAATATATTTATATTTTCGACACTTGACACTTGTGCAATATTTACACACATGTCCACCCTCATTCCAATATAACACCCACCCTCTCACTCACTTACACTCACACAAACACGCCAGTATGTATTGTACGTGTATTTAATGTATTTCTGTGGATATCTGTCATTGGTTTTATTCTCTGTATATTTTATTTCTTGTATTTTTGTTACATGTATTACTGTTGATATCCCCAATAAATTAAATTAAATAATACAAATTATTAAATAATAAAGTGGACTCTTTAAACCTGTTCTCCGAAATTAGTGTAAATGTCCCCTCTCGCGTGCCTCGAAATAAATATTTATTCCATCTGCAAGTCTGTAGCACGGAATATGCACAAAACTCTTTCCTCTATCATTCTTGTTCAAATTATATATTTTTTTTATCTATTGATGTATTCAATTAAATTAAATTTATTTATTTTAAATATAACATATACATTACAAACATTTATTTAATACGTACATATTATGAAAAATAAAAAAATACATGAAAGAGACTCATGTCAAAGTAGTAGGAAAGTCCTGCTCCGGAAAACCCTTACGGATACATGGAACAGATCTAATATCCAGAGCGATGTTGTTCAGCATAGCGGTAGCCCTTCCAACGGGCATATCCATAGGCAGGTTGGTCCTGTATATCGGAATATGAAACTATTACGTAATTACCAGGAACATACAAACCAATGCTCATCATAATCTCAGAATTATCGATCATAGCGCGCAACAATCGATAAAAATGTGTAGTAAAATACACATTCCTTCTAGTCTCTAAACTGTTCTAGCCAAGCTTACCCTGGAGAAACTCGGTCGGGTAGAGCCAAGAATAATACCCGCACTCTCTCACGTAGCGATATCTCAGAAACTTCTTTTGGATTTTCTCTATCATAAGATAGTACTTCAGTTCATGTGGCCCCCAAATCATCGAGCCACTCTCGAGTCTACTTCGCACCGAGGAGTTGTAAAGAGTTCTCAGTACGCGGGTATTTTCGAAAACCCTGGCAGTACGCAGAGCAAATCCTAACATCTTCAATGCATTACCACTGATTGTCTCTGTGTGTTCATGAAATGTCAGGGTGCTCACAAATCTAACGCCCAGATCCTTAACATTCGATGTTCGTATCAGATTCTGGTCATTCATATATTAACATGCCCCTTACGACTCATTCTATCTGGCTGCGATACTCTCCCACTTGCTTTTTAGTGGTTCACACGCTAACACTCACTTACTCTCATACAAATATAAATCCTTAATACTTGCTAAAATACCCTCATATACTATTAGCATCATTATGCACCTATATCTTTAAGCAGCAATTATTGTTAGTATATAAGGAGACTTAAATAGACGTAAATATTTAATTAGTTTGATAATGTCCCAACAAGATGAAACGTGTCACATTGTTCACTCTTGTGTATATTTAAAAATATAAAAGTAGAATTTAGTCAAATTATATTATTTTATTTTGGATACTTTGTCAAATTATATTATTTTATTTGGATTGTTTGTTGTATTATCTTATTTGTCAGTTTAAATGTAAGAACACAGTACCATCATAATTGTTGCAATATTTTTCTCGATATTACTCAATTGATTTCAAAGTATACTAAAATTAGTGGTATATCTCGCTCAAAAAAAATCTTTGATATACGTAGGTGTTCTCATAAGAAATAGATGTCATTAAACTGCATTCATAACTCAAAACAGCCTAATTTAGACTAACGACAGTGTACTTCGGGGTGCAGTATGTTTAAAGGGATGTTTTATCATACATCAAAATATTAGTATGCTGATACTATTTTAAGATTATTTTTCTAATACTGTTATAGAACTATATTCGAATCAAATCAATATAATTGTATATACATATTTAGAAGACTGAGATTATCCAAATATTACGGAAATCTTATAAAAATCCTCTTACACTACTCGCGAAACAACCTTAAGTTTGCCGAGTAATGTCGTCGCCAGAAAGAAGGCTGAAATTATACAATAAGCTTCCAAATAAAATTAAATAAAAGACTCGGACAGCCTTTACAAAAGATGTTAAAAATATTATCATTAGAAATAGAATATTAATTTAAAAAAGAAAAAAAAATCGTTAAATTAATGTAATCCGTAAGGGTTTATAAATAAATTTAAAATAGCAAAATTATCTTGATTTTCCAACAAACGAAAATTGTGACATGGTCAGTTTTCCCTGTACGCTCACGATATGCATCTGGATATGTGGGCGTTGGGTATTACGGGTGTGGATCTTATCTGCTAGAGGTTATTTGCCGGAGTAGGGAGACGTCTCACGGAGAGATTAGAAAACGGTAGCCTCCGGTGACACAGTGCACTGCACCAATATTTGGCTTACCCTTCTTCCGAGATACTTAATCTCCCCGAATGAATGCCTGACTATTTTTAACATGTGTTTATTCAAATCTTTAATCCTGCATGTACGGGAGTGCAATATCCTTTCATCTCCCCTCAGAAATCAACCTTAGAAAATATTAATTAGTTCTATTTTTTTAAATTTATTGTTTGGAGAAACCTGTTAAGGTTTATTTTATAATAAAAAAAACATTGTTCTTAATGTGGTATCAGAAAAGGTTATAAAATATGTCTCACTTCAGTCTTGAAACTCTGTATGGTTGTTAACTTGAATCGGGTTGTGGTCCCGTGGCTAGTGTTGCGGGATGAGTTCCGAGGTACGAACCCCACTCTACCCCAACTTGATTTCCATTTTCTGTGAATTATTTACAACTCATTGAAAATGGTCACCTAAATTGAAATACTTGGGTAAATTATAAGAACGCTAATATTTATTTAAAAAAAAAAACTTAAGTTTGTTCTGTAGGACATTGTACATTTTCAGTCCGTTGTTTAACAGGCGAGATTATTTATTACATATACATTTTATTTACATATAAGGGCGGGCGTATTGCTTTAAGGCAATTTTTTCCTTCCTACGCAAACTATTCAAGGTTTATATACACTTTTTTTGTAGAAATAAAAATTGACTAAAAACCTGCACTATACTATGAAGAGAGAAGGAAATGGGAAAGAAAGAAGGAGAAAAAACTCAAGTATTCAGATAGTGATATTTCAATCTTGATTTAAATGTAGATAAAGACTCGGCGACTCTGACATTAGTGGGTAGATTATTCCACAATCGAGCAGCTACTACTGTGAAAGAGGAGCCAAAAAAAGTAGAGCGGTGAATTGGTTTTAAAAGGGTTCTCTCGTTACTAGAACGAAGAGATTGTCCATGTCCTATTTTTGTTATTATTTTATTTTTATTATATTATTTTGAGATTATCCTATTTTTATTTTTATCTTCTGTATAATATTTCAGTTATTTTAGTGTGATGTTATCCTTGATTAGGCCTGGTTTGAGTTGTGTATTAATTTAAAGGGTTAAATTAAAATAGAAGTTTCATTATACGATGTTTTCTGGTTTTAGGATAATTGATCAAGTATATTTTGGATACACAAAATATATTTTTTTTTAATTCACGTGGTCGTACATCAGAAATGAACTATGAAAGAAAAGTGACATTTCTTTTCTTAGAAAGAATTTGCATTATTTTTCTTCTTTTGGTGCTGTACTTTAGAAGTTGGTTACATTATGACAATTTTTTTATTTGCACCAGCTCTACGTTATGATTTGATACTACACCGCGGTGTTAAGCTTTTGGCATTCGATAAAATATATTTTTGCAATATTTATTTTATTCAATCATTCCCTCGTGACCCACATAGCGAGCGTACTCATCTCCCGTCGTTTAAAGGCTGTATGTATGTCCTAGTAACCTTGCGTAACAAGCAGAAAGGCAAAAAACGGCTCAAATGCGTCCCTCGGGCGGCGACGCGGCGTGCCGTGGGCGGCGTCGTGATGGATGGGCGGCGAGAACCCTCGCCCGCCCGAAGACAACTTTTTCTTCCCGTTTTGACATTTATATCACCCTTTTTATATCTGTGGGCCGAGAATACTCTTGTGAGATTCAAGGACTTATGTGAAATGTAAAGCAGAATACACCGTGAAACTTTTTCATTCACATTTTTAGTCTAATCCACTTGACGCTATATAAATACGAGTAAGTATATCTGAGGATGATTCGTGAACGCGTCACGCGGGTATTTTGCACATAAATTGATTTTTCGTTCAGTATTTCGAGTTATTTTCCGACGGTGTACCTCCGATGTATCTCCAATGTATCGGTCAAGTCAAATCGTTGAACTTTGAGTACTAAATAACTTAACAAATGTTCTAATTTTCGTGTGACAAAATTTGGGTTAACACGGATAATAACTAGAGTTGCCAACTCAATCGACCGAAAATCCGGGAGGTAAAAAAAAGAACAGCCTCGTAGTCAGCCTCGTGGTGTAATGGTCAGCGCACTTGCCTACCATGCAAGAGGTCTTAGGTTCGATTCCTGACATGGTTGATATGTAATATTTATTTAATGGGGTGTTTTCACACTGGAATATTTCATAGTCCCTGGACTGGTACCTGAAGCGTAAGACTGATCATCTTACCTTCAAGTAACAAAAATGTTTAAGATACGCTGCAATTGGTGTACCAATGCAGTGCCCTATGCACTATTAGGTGCGGAAAGGGAATGATGATGATGGTGATGAAAAAAAAGAACTACCCAATATTAAATACGTGTTTAATTAATAAATAAAAATATTAGTTAAAAACAATTCAATTGGCAACACATCAAAAATCTCTTTACAATTATATTTGAAATAGATGCACATCTATATTTCTGATTTAGCGAGAATTTCATTAAGCCAATTACGACTTTTTGACATAAGTTCATTTACTACGCTAAAAAAAGGCTCAGTTGCGATATTTGCGATTGGCATTGATTAATAAATGTAACTTGTTGTATCTCACATTTAAAAAATATTATTTTATTTATTTTACCCGTCGTCTACACCGTTTGTTTCGTTCACCATTTTCACGAACTTTTCGCAACAAACAGTAATCATCAGACAGCAATCGATTACGGGAGATTTTAGCCGCATCCCAGAAATCGGGAGATTCAAAAAATGAATTGCATATTTTCTGGAGAATCCCGGAATTTCGAGAGGGTCGGCAACCCTAATTATAACATTAATTCACTCTCAAGCACCCCATGATAATTTTTGTCCGATACGTGTAATACATCTTTATGTGTCTTGCTTTTTTTAGTCCTTTCGTTTACCAAATTTTCTTAATTTTCCCGTCTTTTGTTCGCAGATTTCCCGACAAAGTATCGACGCTTGCAAGGACTACTTCCGCGACGACCTTATCAAGACAGATTGGCAGCTGATGGTGGAACTGAAGAACCTCTTCCAAATCTTGTAGCCGATGGAGACGTTTTTCGGCGCGTTCATGAGACGCGTCTTCCTCGCTAATCATTAGATCCACATCCAAAACTGATACAGACAGAAACTTGATAGAAAACATTATTTTTAAGATACGCAGTTTAAAACTTGGATAAAAAAAACAAACCACGCAACTAGACAAAATGGCGCGCCAATGCGCACACGGACTAAGGGAATAGACTAAGGGCCTTACTTATTAGATTTCGTTATACCAGGTTTATATTAAGAAATCACTATACCCGGTTTAACTACTTATAACCGATATAAAAAAAAGCTTACTTTAAAAAATATTTATTACCTAGAATAACAATTCACAGGTTATTTCGTGCTTATTTTTTTTTAAACAGTCAACACTGATATGCGCGCGTGCGCAGTAACTTTTATAACAACACAAACAAACGTCAAAGTCAAAGTGTAATCGAGAACAAACACGGAGAAAACAGTTAGACACAGAAATCAAAATAAGGAAGAAGAGAAGAAGTTAAAAACGAATTCTATAGTTTATTCGTGTTTCTTTTTTTATCACAATTGATTAAAACACATACAAACATATAAAATTTCAGATATTATTTAAACAAATAATTAAAAATCATTTGAATCGCATTGAGAAGGTCGCAAGACTTGAAATTGTTTAAAATTGAAAAAAAAACTGATAAACTATACATTTTGATTACCGAAAAATATGACTTTTGACAGATCGCGTGCTTTTTCCAGCGTTATGCTACATAATGTGCAGGTATAAGTTTCTACGGTCGCTATCCCAGATTCAAACCGAGTTTAACTATATGCGAGGTTTATAAGTATTACTTTTTGCTATACCATCATTGTTCTACCGCTATTCTCAAGCTTAAGTTTATACCCGATTTATAAGTAAGGCCCATTAAGTCGAACCTGCTGCACATCAAACTATAATAATATGACCGTTGTGAGAATGCGTGTGGGAAGAAGTGAGGAAGGGTTAACAAATATCATTTCAAATTTCCACCTTTGAGACACCTATTTCAAATCAATTATACATATTATTTTAATGGTCTAAGCCAGGCAAACCTCTACCGAGAGTTGCCAGACAAATAGTTGTGATAGCGAAAAGTTAAATAGTAATGTGGTACGCGTTCAAAATTTCTCTTCCGAGTTGCTGGGTGACTGTTTTGTTCGTTGACAGTCCGGCGACTCAATTCTTCCTACAACCGTGGATTTTCTTACGATGGTCGGCTTATAATACCAAAACTGAAAATTAAAATTGAGATTTTGCGTGCTTTTGAATAATCAATGCACAAATTATACTTGTTACTCCCTCGAACGCGATGCGTTTCTTCGTCCATACGAACGATTGTCGCATTAGCGCAGATTTAATAAAACCAGATTTAGAGTGTTCGCCGAAATGTTTAGAATTGAGCGAAAATCACATTATTCGGTTGTATATAAAAATTGACGAAAAAAACCTTCAGGATGCTTATCCATTTTTAAAAATTATTTATAATATTGTAAGAATTTTTTGACTTACCGTGATGAATAATTGATGTTTTAACTCATTTATGCGTAGTATGGATAACAAGTTCTCTGTAAATTATTTTTTTAAATCGTGGATTCGAAATTCATACAATTTTTCTTCCTTATAATAAGATCTCGTATTTTACGCTGGTCTTGTCCTTAAGCATTATTTGATCGCGTGTATGCTCTGAACTGCATTTTAAAACAATGATTTACATTTATTCATTGATCTTTTTTCCACTTTCCACCATCAAAAGCCTCATTTAATTCATTTTAAAAACTTGTAGTTATTTATGTAACAGTTTATTTGATTATAAATATAATTGAATAATTTTCGAAACAATGTATTTGCAAACAAATTTTGACTTAAATATTTTCATAAATTCTTCCTCTTATTAAAAATATTTTAGTGGGGCATAATTTGTTTTACCAGAACTTACGATTTTCAATATGTAATTAAAAATAATTAGTTTTATATAATCAATTAAAAATACATAATTTCTTATATATATTACATAATATGTAGATACATTGTATTAAAACAAAAATTCACAGAAAATGTATGAAATTTTAATAAATTTCCAACAATGTTTTTTTTTTCATCCTCGCAAATATATTTATAAATAATATTGTTCGTTCAAATATGTGTACACCTACTAACTGTTTATTCCAAATAAACAGATCTCCCCATGAATCTCTGAAAGAGTTCTTTGCCTTCAACAGCCAAATTCCTTAAAAATATTTTCACTGCAAAAGCTTTTTATTGTTTTAATTTAATTGCATTTTACCCTGAATTAAATATGTAGTCACTTATTTGCCCCATCGAAAGTATTATAAATTTGATGTAATTAGTGAATTTATAAAATAAGATGAACAATGTTTTATCGCTATGTTTGTATCTATATGAAATTAGCAATGAAAATTATTATTGATTTTCCGATTCGATGTTGCTTGTCTATTTTTAGGGTCCTATCTAAAACAATTTTTTATTCTTATGTATGGATTTATTGAATTGTAATTTGTATAGCTTCGAACATCGTCTATTTTGTCCTTAACGATATTATGAAATACTTAATATTTTACCGGTGAACTTGTTAATATCAATCACTTGTAATAATATATTTAATAATATAGGAATGGGATTTTATATGAAAACTGGCCTTTTATTTTCTCGATGGTTTTCTATAAAATGAAACTGTATGTTCTGTAAACCCTTTTACCGTCACACAGGTCGCAGTGACGTCAGGAGGCGGTTCAACATTGAGCTTCATTTACAAGAATAACAATAAGAACACCCTATGAAAACGCAAAATTTATCAAACCAACGCCGCTTTTTGCACAAAATACGTCATTTTTTAGTACGGGTTCGATTCCCAAAAATATTGATGCGCATTTTTTTGCAATAAACTAGCAACTGAGATCCGCTGCAAATAATGTACCAAAGGTACTAACAAATGTAAGAAAAAACCCGAAAGATGTTTTTCAAAACATTATTCCAGATTTCGGTAACATAACATATGTGATAGGCGAGAGATAGGCCCATTTTACACCATGGTAAAAATCACACGACACGATAAAATAACAAAGGGTGGATTGATATTTATTGTATTATAATTACTTATTTAATATCAGGAAAACGCAATAACCAGTACACCACGAGACCGACACATATTTAATCGATTACCTTTTGCAAGATGTTTCACTGAGTGTAGCCGCTAAATAAATTTGTAATAAAGACAAAAGAATATAAAAAAATATGTTAGTTATTTAACGAATACACAGTCCTGGTATAGACAACGAAGGTCTACCCAGAGGCTTCTGATGTTTACTATCGAATAGCCTTAAGGTAAGTATGAATCGTAGAGAATTCGATAATCAGAAACTTTATTACAGAACTGGCTGCATACATCTCACTAAAAATATCACTGTATGGTCCTTCGAGCCGGATTCAGCAATTTTCACACTTTGTTAACTTATTAACAAAATTGTAATATTTTGTCTTTGACTGAGCATCTGAAGCGTAACTCTTATCACATATCTCCATTTCTCTTATATAAAATATATTTTTTTTACCCGATGTATTTGAAACGATTTTGGTATATATCAAATTATAAAACTATCGTTATACGTATGTATTTTTTTAATTATAATATATTCTAATTAATGTACAAAAGTAAAGAAAATCTTAATCGCGCCGAACTAATAATAAATCAAAGTTTATCGGCGCGTTTCTAATACAATTTTTTTTTTCAATAGTTTACTATCACAAAATATCAAATAATCACAAAAACAAATAAACAATATAAAAAAAACCACTGTAAAAACTAAACAACACAAATATATTTGGACTGGATAAACACAACTTTACACCTTGAAGTTTTGATTCTTGATGGGGAAATTCTTCAATCGTTTGCTTCTTTGCTGCAAACTGGTAAATAGTTATTTTCCTCTGCGAAAGCTTATAAAATAGCTTGGGTACAATATATTCTGTTGTCCTGCATCCATAGAAGTTTTGTGCTCTAAACTCTACCAGTTTCATGGCTGTTATCGATCTTGTTCCATGTTGGTGACTGAGCAGAGTTTTTTCCTCTCCATTAGCTTTATTATCAGCTTAAAGTGGTAAACTTGCTTCACCGGAAGTACCCCACAATGCTTAAATAAAATTGTGTCATCTTCTCTGCAAATCTTTTTTATTTCTTTATTTTCAATCATTATCTTAAGAAGTCTTTTCTGAAGATCGTAAGAACGATAACATCTATTTGCTAATTATACTTATTCACATGTATATTTAATTCATCAAAATTATTTTTAAGTGATCTGATATTTACGTTTAGAATAGTTATTTTTTTATTGGAATCAGTTGATTGTTTAAACCAATCCTTAAAGTCTATGAATATGTATTCATTACATTCATTGTTCAGGTGGACTATATCGTGGCTAGTGCCTGCAAAGTTTTTTTTATCTTTTTAAGAGACAAGAATCAAATGCGAATAGGCGAATTTGTTTTTCTAGAATATTCATTAAGTGTGTTTTTAATATGAAAATCATAGTTTCACAATAATTTAGTCAACTAATTAATATTTACTCTGACGCTTAGTACATGCGCTTTAAGCAGTCAGTAAAATTGAGTCGCAATTGAAATTTGCATATAAACAAACGAGTGTGTTAGTATTTATTAATGTAGCTATTCTGGGTACTATTCCATTCATGGAAGCAATAGAAGTATATGTATGGCCGCACGTACTCAATCGTAGTGATTATTACGAATGTCACCTTGATTATTACGTTTAATGTACAGGACAACGGAGGTACATTGGTGCAGAGTGCAGAATACACAGTACCAGTAAAAACGTTTTAAAATCAAATTAGCTATTGCATTTTCTTCTTTACAATAAAAGCACCCACCCCTTTCCCGATACAGCTCACGAAGACGTATGTCTTTCTTCAGTTTCGCATATTCTCTATCAATTTTTTAAAACTAACTAAGCGAATGTTTAATATTTCTTTACAATTAAACCACGAAAATAACAAAATCTTTAAAAGTTTTCATTGTACCCAACATGCAGTATTGTCAATTGTGATCAATCAAATATACATAGTCAGTTCAATCACCTATTTCTTATTTCCCAGAATGACAGTGAAGGAATACAGTGTAAGTTCCGAATTGCGGCCTCCGTGGTGTAGTGGTTAGATGCTTGCGTCATGCGCGGAAGGTTCCGGGCTCGATTCCCGGTGGAAACATAAAAATTTTAATGTGATTTTTCGCAATTAAGTTCTGTACTGTAATTCACTACTGCCGTTCTCCTGGCCTGTTGTGGTGCAAAAAAATATATACAACATATTTAAAAATTGAGACACCGGCCGTACACTCCAGATCCCGCTTCGAAGAGGAAGGAAAACGTAGTAATGTAAACAAAACGAGCAACGATTTTCTTTAAGAAGTTATGTAATTTAGTACATGCAAGTACAAATTGTTTAATATTCGATGGAATTTCGGTCAATGGACATCGTAGGTCGTGCTCCAATTTCGATCGATTCCTTGTTTTTGTTTTCACTGTCTCCATTGTTGAAATCCACTTTCACACCTGTAAGTTGTGGCGAATGGAATCAGTATTTTCAAGGCTTTTTCCGATGATAATGGATACTCGCCACCAATCTTCCGCCGAAATGTTGCTCGCTGTGTGTTTTCGGAATGTGTCTTCGCGAAGTCCAAGGAATTGTGCTTTGGTTTATATTTCAGTGGCTGAAATATTCCTTCATCCACTGAAAAGGTTGGCTTAGCACGCAAACATTGACTTGGCGATCTTTGAGTTATATGGAGAAATATCTACAAAAAACGTAAATAATTGGAACATATTTGCTGAAAGAATATACCACCGATGACAAATAAAGAGTTATTTCAGTATGATTTTACTTATTTAGATATTTAGTTTACCTATTTAAATCCCATTTTACGTCGTAAAAGGTTATTTTCTTTTCGATGCAGACCCTGTTACGGTCCACAATGGTGACACGTATTCAAAAGGTCATTTTTTTGTACGATTTCTTTCAGTTTTAGCTTTCATTTGCTTGTACCGCGGCCGTCTTACTGCTCCGGGATTAGACTCTAATACATAAGACAGAGGTTTGTAATATCGAAAGGTCAAAAGTTGATCAAATCTTTGATTGGGTTGTCTTGACCTTTTTTACTGATTTGTCATTTTATTTTTCTATGTCTACTAGGCTCGTGCTAGACTATAATTATCAGTAGGGATGTTGACAAAAAAATAATAACGCTTTCCTTATTTTTAGCTGGTATTAGGTAAGTGTAGGTCTGTTACGTATGTAGATATACTTATACGCGGTTTTTCTATCGTAAATAGAAAATTCTTTACCATTTATTACATTTCGATCAATTGTGAGTTTTATATCATTTAAATGTCAATTTATAGCAAGCTAAAGCCGACTGTTGCTGGTCTTGCAAATTGACTTCATGTACCTACTACGCGGTTCATTTTCTGACTTAAAATCTCTCGCAATAAATACGCGATATACGCGTACGCGCTAGCAAAATTTGAATAAAAAAATGAATGACATATTGAATCAGAAAATTTATGGATTGTTAATTGTAACTAAATTCCATTGCCTCAAAACGCAATGGCTGCCTTATTTTCGTCTGTTATATTGTGATATTAAGATTAGGATAAGTTCAAAGATTTTGATCCGAATCAATATCTGATATGAAATATATTTACATATAAGTTATTAATTTTAAAAATACTTGGTACTTGTCAATAAATAATTTTAATGAAATAATATCTGATATGTTTTTGATCCGAATAATACGGTTTCAAAGGTGATGTGAATGTCACTCAAAAGCTGAAAATTATTTTATTAAAAATACAAGATACTCTCAAATGTACTATTGGAATAAAACAGTCACCGGCGAACATTGACTCAATTTCACTTGATTTAGGATCTAAATTTTATTTTATTTGATAATTTAACAAAGATACATACATTAAAAAAATACAAAACGTCAAAACAATTCCACATGCGTGTAATATCTTCAATTGTATTACCAAAATAAACATATTGTATAGAAATAAG
Source organism: Micrasema longulum (assembly GCF_059751315.1). Lineage (NCBI taxonomy): Eukaryota > Metazoa > Arthropoda > Insecta > Trichoptera > Brachycentridae > Micrasema > Micrasema longulum. Next base: position 136,711 of record NW_028277755.1, read on the forward strand.
TGCAACAATTAATTACCTGAGTATAACTATAATTGTTTGTTTAATAAAAAAATAATTGATAATGTTAATTTTGAATTCCAAAATAGTAAAAAATAAACAATCAGGGGTGCTATTTTGAGAATACACGAGATAATACGGCCACGAGAGCGTTTGGAATACCACCCCTGAAAAGAAAATATAAAACTAATGAAGACTGTAAAATACCTACTACATGAAACCGATTTCAGGATATATCTTGTACATTAAAAAAGTGCAAAAACTTATTGGTTTGTGTCAATTGCTTTCATTTTGAGGTTATTTTAATTATAACACCTATTAATTTAAGCATATTATTTTAATTATTAAATAGTTCACTGCACTTTGTCAAATATTATACTTATTAATGATTTTACCAAATAAATATTAAATTTTATTTTACGCTTATGTGTAAGTTTAGACATAACAAGGATTTGATTTCTAGCAAGTCGGAACATAATTATGAAAGACATTTTAAATAATAATTAAATTAAATGTAATGTATTATATAAATAGAAGACGAGTGATACTTTAATCCACAAATTTGGAATATCCAGTGACCGGTTTCATCGCTTTCGCGACATCTTCGAGACTGGTCTTAGTCTCGAAGATGTCGCGTCTTTTATTTATATAATAAATTACAATGAACTTCCATCAAGAATTTTCACTTACAAACTTAAATGTTTTATATTAAATGTAAACAATATCATATTATATAACGCAAAAATTTGCCAGTTGATGCCGCCCGTCAATTAGTAAATGCGTTTGTAGTGTCTAGATTCGATTATTGTAATGGTATCTACGCAGGTCTACAAATTAATAAAATGACTCGCCTACAGTCTGTATTGAATGCCGTAGGGAGACTTATTTTTAGCATCTCTAAGTTCAGTCATATCACTCTACTACTTCGGGAATTACACTGGCTACGCTTTCAAAGAGGGTGGAATACAAACTCTGTTGGCTTATGTATAAGTCACTGCACAACTGTCACTGCACAACTCTGCTATAGAATATCTAAGGGAACTCTGCATTCCAGATGAACTAGTTGACAGACGTCTTACGCTTAGATCAGCTACATCTACGTCGAAAGGAAAAGTTATTACACCTCTACGCAAACAGTGCACTAAATTCGGCGGACGCGCATTTGCGGTCGCAGGCCCTACGGCATGGAATGCTCTCCCAGCAGAGGTCCAAAACTGTGAGAGTGAAGTGATGTTTCGGAAAAAAAATTAAACCCACTTGTTCTCGAAATCATTTGAATAAATCCTTAGCATGTGGTGACAAAGTACATTGTTTTTCTTAAATTAAATAAAAATAAAAATAAAAATGATATCTTTATATAATCACTTTGTAAAGCGCCCTTGAGGTATTATATTACGAAAATAGCGCTGTATAAATTATCCAAAATAATAATAATAATTAAAATGAAAAAATATGTTTATACATATTGTGTATGTTATTGAAAAATCATGTTTAAGGATCAAATACTAAGATACTGTAAGGCGAAATCTTCCTAATCACTATGACACTAAAGGCAAAAATTAAGTGTTATATGACGTTAAAAAAAATTATTATGTCTTTCTACGAGTACCAATATATCTTGATCTAGTCTAACTTGGTCTTCAAGGGACGTAATCTGCCTGTCGAAAAGTACAATATTTTAGTTATACTAAATTTACAAGTATATATTGTATCTAAAATATTTTAGAAAATGATGGTTTTTAACTAGAGTCCTTTTCTTAATGGCACAATATTGATACGGCGCTTTAAAATGGCGAAAATCATATGATATCCTTACTTTTTTATCATTGTCTTAATAAAACGTTAATTTACCAAAACGTTGCTTATTAGCGTAAATATAATTACTTTTCTCTATTTAAAGTTTTTTTGGCTTTGATCACATGCAATAGAACCGATGACAGGGCGAATGTGATCCCTTGACCTTTTGCTTATCGATCGTGTATAAATAAACTAGGATAGTCTGCATCACCACCTCCGCCACCTTCTCATCACCAGACCCTCGGTTAGGGAGGAGTCAGCGCCGTCCGCCCCTATTGGCTCAGCAGAAAAACGGAAATACAAACAGCTACAACCTTCAAACGAACACAGTATTTTTCAAAAGCTATGAATATTCGGTCATGTTCTCGTTTTATCAGCTTGAAAAAAATTTGGGGTGAAACTGGTCTAAATTGTTTCCGTAAAATGATTCTTTAAATAGTGATATGATGTGTCGTATGAAAATGCGCGAAAACAGAAGCGAAAAGACGCCCAATCAAATTGTTTTCTTAATTTAAATTTCTCAACATAGCAACAGCGTCTCATTTTTTAAAAATATGTCTACGACTCGATTATAATGGGAAGAGGAATTTTGTTTGATAAAGTTAAAGGCTTTAAAATAGTTATCCACAATTGGGAAATATCACGTACTATGAATTCCGACAAAAACATGTGAATTGGATTTAGAAAAAATAATTGTATTTTCAAAATCAATATAGATATTGTAGAGAAATGTTTTCATGCTTTTAAAATAAAATTGTTGAAAAATATGTCTTCTCAAAAACGCGACATGTTTGGCCTTGATAAGACAATTGTGGCGTCAAGATTCGTGAAGGTGTTATATTTAAATTTAAACGGTCACAAACAAAGTTTAAATTTTAACCGAATTTAAATATGTTTTTTGTGCTACTAATAAAAACATTTTTTTTAAAATCGACAGTTATTCATAGACCTTTATTGATTTAAAATTGTAATAAAAAAGTTATATTTCCCTATTGTCTATGAAATAAAAGCGAATTCCCGCGTAGACGATTTTATTATTTACATGATAATTTTTTAGAAACATATTCAATTACATGTTAGCGACGAAGATACTCGTACTTAAAAAAAATATATGTTTTCGTATGGAAAATTAGATTTTACTCTAAAGATAATCAAAAATAACTCTTAATGTTAACTTCCCATTGTAATCGGTGCTCAAGTCTTGCAAACCATGGCATACTCGACAATTTCTGAGGTTTTTGACTATTATAATATGATAGCAAAAAGGACCAATGCAAAACTCCATAAAACCTAGTTTTATCTTTTAGACCAATAAGATCAATTATCCTGGCGTGAATTACTACAAATATCCGATAACTAGGCTTAAGAAAAACTAAAAATAATTATTTTGATCTCTGCCAATAATCAACCCCGGAAACTAAAAGCGCAATGTAGCTTTTTTTGCCATTAGCCCACGAGAATAACAAGAATTTAATAATTTGTCTCAAATTGATTGTAACATATTTCAATAGAATTGAAAATATATTTTTGAGAAGATAATATACTAGGCATTTGTTTGATTTTCAATAGTCAGTTCGGACTGTATTCGAACATCTATATTATTTTACTTCTCTATTCCTTCAAAATTTTGTATAATATTGAAATGAATTGATAAAATTTCGACTGTATTAAGAAGCTAAAAGGTGATTGTGCTGACCATGTGTATTTGATTGATCACAAACTGACAATACTGCAGTGAGGGGTACAATGAAAGTTTTTAAAGTTTATTTGTTTTGTTATTTTCGCGGTTTGATTGTAAAGAAATATTAAATTTTCGCTTAATTAGTTTAAAAATAAAAAAAATGATATTGATATGCGAAACTGAAGAAAGACTCCAGTCTTTATGAACAGTTTCGGGAAAGGGGTGGATGCTTTCATTGTATTAAGAAGCTCCTCTAAACAAAAAAAAAACTGAATTCAATTATACTACTTGACACCGCAAAATAAGCATTCTCCATTAAGTTAGTGAAGCATAATTAGAAATCTCACAATTCTTTTTTCAAAGTTTTTCGCAAATATCTATAAATTTTTTTCTATCACCATTATCACTATTCCTCTTTTCGCAACGAATGGTACATAAGGCATTGCAATAGTATATCAATTCTTGCTTGCGTTTTACGCTTCAAGACTATGAAATATTGCAGTGTAAAAACACCTTTTGAGATCAAAAACATCTCCTTTCTATGCCTTAATCTCTTCTTTTTTCCCCTCTCTTTATTCTTCTTTCTCATTGAAGACTAGAATCGATATTAATTTATTTATGTACCTATACATTTTGCAAGTCCTATTTTTTATCTCATACTTTTTCAAACTATAATTATCTAAATAACGCTTTTTTACTTTCTATTTTATAATAGATTTAGTTTTTCTACTGACATTTCTTGGTAAAACTGTATTTTAATTATAAAAATAAAAATACTTATATAACTTTATTCGACTTTTATTAATATTTTTTACCAGTGACCGACATCCGACTATTTTATGGGTTGGTTAGAAGAAATTTCCATTTGACAATAAGTTGCTCCAATGGTAAAATATGTACTTACAAAATGTTAAGTGACAAAATAAAAATAAATTAGTGTAATTACAAAATGTTAAGTGACAAAATAAAAATAAATTAGTGTAATTCAACTAAGGTGTTTCTTTAATATTATGTATAAAAATTATAAATTTATTATTTTTTCCTTACACAATTTCAAAAATCCGCCGAAGATTAAATGTAAATATGGTCCAACACATCGTTTTCAAAGCACCCACTCACGCCTCGACCAATAACCAAGTTCAACTGTATTTTAACAGAAATGAAAAATTATTTTTGAGAAGATAATATGGCTTGGCATTTGTTTGATTTTAAATTGTCGGTTCGGCCTATATTCGAACATTTTTACTATTTTACTTCTCTGATTCTTAAAAATTTTGTATAATATTGAAATGAATTTATAAAATTTCGACTGTATTAAAGAGCTCCTCTAACTAAAAAATATATGTCTAGTTGATTACACAACTCAGAAAAATGTATAAAATTTGCTTTATTTATGTTTTATTATATGATCGGCCTTAATTATTATTCTTTTATCGGTTGATTTTTGTGAAGTGTTAGGGGCTGAAACCTTTAGTAGGTGAAATTCATTCGAATATTTTGTCTGCTGGAAAGTTCTTTGTGACTTTGGGGTTGTTATTTCGATTAATGGTTGCCATGGAGACGTACTTGCGTGGGTGGGTGGGAGGTCTTGCAGGGTCTAGGTCACGCCCCGCACAAGTGTGGCGTTGGCGCATGCGCCGGAAGTGACGGTTTCCGGCGAAAGCTCATTTCCTTCAAAGCCTTCATCACGCGAAGTCGGCGGGAAGTGATCTTTCCGGAACTAAGTCAGTTGGGTGGTGGTGCTAGGAATTTTATTTTTCACACTGTAAAAAATATTCTAAAAACTTTTGTTTGTGTTTCGAAGTGCGTGCAGTGATTATTTCAAAAAGTTTATCAGTGATGTTTATGGAATAAAAAAAAACATCCTTGCGTATTTTTGTGTAACCTTGGCGGAGATTTAAAGGTAATTTTTTTAAATATCTTTTAGACAAAATAAGGATTTTTAAAAAATACAAAATTCATTCAACTAACGTTGATTGGTATTAAAACAATACTGAAATTCGTTTTCATTTTGATTGCTCTTTTTTCCTTAACATTCATGTATTTTTTTTACGTTGTATTGGTGAAAATTCTTTAAAGTTACGGTTACGGTTAAGTTCTTTTAACGTTGATAAGCAGTTTAAAAAATTAGTATTTTTTTTAAATGTTTTATTTTATATTCTGTTGATCAATCGACGCATAATCGTATAAAAGAATTATTTAAAAAAAAGTAAACGCATATTTATATTTGTCAGCCTCATGGTGTTTATGGTCAGCGCCTTTGCCTACCATGCAAGAGGTCTCGGTGCGATTCCGGACATGGTTGATATGAAATATTCATTTAAAAGGGTGTTTTCACACTGGAATATTTTATAGTTCCTGGACTGGTACCTGAATCGTAAGACTGATCACCTTACCTTTATGTAACAAAATTGATCGAGATATGCTGCGATTGGTTTACCAATCCAGTGCCCTATGCACCATTATGTGCGAAAAGGGAACGAAGGTGATGATATATATATAAGATTGGGAAAAATTTTACAATTTTTCGGTTTACTCATTACTCCGCTATGGGATTATTAGGTGGGGTGAAGCGTAACATAGTGAACTACTTAAAAATAGTAAAGGGAAAAAAATTACAGTAATACTTTTAAAAAAATAACTTACTTTAAAAAATACTAGGTATATTGATTATTCGGTTATTTAGTTAAGTCGGAGAAATAAAAATTTCATTAATAACCTAACATATAATTACTTTACAATATGGAAACTTCACTGGTTTTTTAGAGTTAAGTCTAACTGTGTAAATATAGCACTATGTAAATGTACTGTATGTTTCCTAAATAAAAGAAAATAAAAAAAAACAGTAAAGCAAAGTTTAACCCTATCTTTAAAGTTTCCAAATGATTTAAAGTACCAAAATGTTATAGTAAACAATTCCAGCAAAATTACGCATGTTCTTGCAAAAAAAATATAACCTAGCAAAAAGGAAGAAATACAGACATAAATGGTTAAAGATACAATAATGGGATCACTAAAAAAAACAATTAGACTAGGTATTTATAAAATACAATTAGTATATATAAATATTAATATTATGCTTTTAAGGATGCCACCCCATAAGAGGCCAGGAGGCCCAATAACAGTGGTAAATTACTGCACAAAACACCCAGACTTGAGAAAAAAACAAATTTTTGTGTTCTTATCGGGAATCGAACTCGAAACCTTCCGTGCGTGAGTCAAATGCTTTGGACATTACACCATAGAGGCCACTCGATATAATATATATAAACTAATGATAATTATTAATGAAAATTCAGTGTATGTCCCCATCCAAGCATAAGAGCTTGCCTGTTTTATAGATAGGAACGCCATTTAAAACATCATATGATACGTTAATATGTATTGAAACTGAAACAGTAACAAATGAACTTTAACGGTATGATATTATATTTTAATAAAACACTCATATTTATTTTTTATTTTTCGTTATTTACTGTTATATTTTTAAATCACAATTAAAGATTCAATCTTATTAATTAAAATAAAATTATTTTACGCGTTTTTTATTCGTAAAGTCAAATTTTAAATATAAATCATACGGATATATCAAATTTCAGATATCCATTTGAAAATGGATATCAAAATGGCACTTTATAAGCAATTCATAGAAATAACTAAGACCCTCCGACAAAAAAAAATGTGTTAAAGTAAATGTAAATAAAAAAAAAACTTATTAGCCCCTTTAGTTTGACCCTGTACATTACAATAAAAAGAAAAATATTTTCATAGAATAGAGTCCACCCTTACAGTCCACTGCCAGGACATGTTTTCATTAACGTTGTCATTGAAATATTATTTATTTATTTATTAAATATACGGCCTAAGCCAATTACAACCGTTACGTTAAGAAACATGGATACAAGAAATTGAGCAAAAAGAACATGAAACTATGTAGCAAAGACAAACAAGGGCAATAAAATAATGGTATACAATATTTTCATAAATACGATAAACATATAAGACTTTCAGCTAAACCATGCCAATCCATCTTCTTCCCACACTGTTTTAGTGGCGATGAGATCTACGAAAAGCCGGGAGATCTATTCCAAAGAATACCAAGTTGTGTGAAGAATTGACTAATCTACGCATTCTGGACATTTTTTATTTTTTATTTATTTATTTATTTTATTATTTTTATTTTTTTGTTTTTTTACAATAAACATAATAATAAAACAGAGTATTAAAAAACTAAATCATAACTACATTTCAATGAAATACATATTAATAGAAAAATAGTAAACAAAAATCATACAAAGGCATGGCCTGTTCGTGGGTATACAAAAAAATGTTAATGAATTTTTGCTCCTATAAAATAAAATAATGGACAGTTATGATATTTTTGTATAGCATAAAAAAGAAAAATAAAATATTCTGTAAAAGATAATATGGTCTTTTTTTTATAGTAATTAAAAAAGGAAATAAAAAATATTAAAAAAAAAAAACAAAAATATTCCTTATTATTAAAGGGCAACAAAATAAATCATAGAAAAAAAGAGTTCATATCTTTAGTTTGAATCCAGGATAGTGCATGTTTTTTTAAAGAAGGAAAATTTTTTGAAGTTTGGAATCAATAAAATAATATCAGTATAAAAAGAATTGAGAATTTTTGGGCCTATAAAATATGCATGTCTCTGTGCGAGCCTCGTTTTACAATGTGGTATTTCAAACACACGATTCCTTCTTTGACTTGATCTATTTGAATTACTTGTAAATAAATTTTGGTTCAAATATATATTTTAAACATTGAAACAATATATTTGTCTTAGATCTAAAAGTTTAGCTTCTTGGAACAATTGGAAAGAGGGAAAATCAATGGTAGCGTAGCTTTATAATTTTTTTGTTGCATAGAAAGAAAGGTGATTCGTTTTACGCTTCAAGACTATGAAATATTGAAGTGTAAAAACCCCTTTTGAGATTAAAAACATCTCCTTTCTATGCCTTAATTTCTTCTTTTTTCCCCTCTCTCTTTATTCCTATTTCCCATTGAATACTAGAATCGATATTAATTTATTTATTATAAAAATAAAAATACGTATATAATTTCATTCGACTTTTATTCATATTTTTTACCAGTGACCGACATCCGACTATTTTATGGGTCGGTTAGAAGAAATTTCCATTTGACAATAAGTTCCTCTAATGTGAAGATATGTAAGTACCAAACGATAAGTGACAAAATAAAAATAAATTAGTGTAATTCAACTAAGGTGTTTCTTTAATATTTTGTATGAAAATTATAAATTTATTATTTTTCCCTTACACAATTTCAAAGATCCGCCGAAGATTAAATGTAAATATGGTCCAACACATCGTTTTTGAAGCGCCCACTCACGTCTCGACCTAAATCAGATACAAACATTTGTATGTCTCAATTCAAGGCGACTGATAATTATTATTAATAATAAAATAATCAACACACTTAAACTCGTGGCGATCGCACATCCTGTTTGGATATGAAATTCCAACGCGTTCCATCGCTTGATAATAACAATATTCAATGAATGTACAATTAAAAACAATTCCATACTAAATATGATAGTAACATCCTGTCGATAATACGGTTCGTGTACTTACTGTAGATTAATATAAGTTAATCGATGATTATTGGAACTCCGCATGGCGCAATTTATAAATTTGGTAATATTTAAAGCATAGAAATTTATTGCATGAGCGAGGAAAAACACTTTAGAGAAGAAAATATGAATATGATCCAGGCTTATATCACTGCCATTGGTTGGTTTAAGTGGCCACTTTACGCACAATAATTAATCAATCTTATGACCTATCTTTGTATATACCTATATAATTCTTCTGTGCGTGTAATGTCACTGAACTCCTTCTGAACGGCTTAACCGATTTATGTGCGGTTTTCAGCGAAATGTAGATCTTTGCACTGCGCGTGTTTTAAGAAATTTATCGAAATATATTTTTTTTTCATCGACCTACCGGGGTTGCAGTCGACGAGAACGCATAAACAAAAAATGGAAGGATGTTGTTTTTTTATGTTTAAAAAAGTTTGTTTTTGAATGTTTACAAACAACATTCGCTTTTTGTGGATTCCAATCAGATTATTTCCTTACATTCCTTAAAATTTCTTCCCATTCATTTATTTTTACTGAATTTTTGGCACAACTAAAATAAGATTAACTGACATTCAATACTATTTTTGAAAATTGCATTCATGAATAAAGTGCACCCCTGTTGGTGAGAAGAGCCGAGTTTGACATTTGAAAAAAGAAATCATAATTAAAATATTATTAATTTTGAATTTTGAAATTCAATCATTAACAAGTACCTAGGTACTTACTCATTAATGAAAGTATTTTTCCAGGCTAATAGTAGGCAAGCCAACGTTCAGGCAGGACAACGTCTATGGCCTATGGGGTCCACTAATAAAGTATAAATTAAAGTTATCAATAAAGTAACGAAATCACATATCAATAAATATGAATTTTTTAAAAATATCGTATAATCAATTAATTTTCAACAAATTTTAGAAAAAAAATTAAGTTAATAATCTTTATAGTATATCCACTAAATGCATATTAAACTAATATTACAAAACGACATTTTAGGCGTGCCAAAAACAAAAATACAAATATATTAAAAATGCCAATTTCGTGAAAACGTTTCATCCATTTTCTGTATTAAAATATGTTTATTTATTACGTGCATTTTTAAATTGATGAATTTATAAAATTAAAATACTTGTGTATTTATGAACCAGATTTCTGGAGGCATTTATTTTCCCATCAGCGTTCATAATGTAAGATTTTCCTAGTGCTGTGTGCGTTTTCTGCAAATTGAGAAATGCTGTTTTTGTGGTCAGTAGTTTTTTCAGAAGGTGATTATTACAGTTTTTGTATGAAAGCGGCCTGGCTGTTTTTAGCAGAACAGAATTGAGCTCACGGCACCCGATAACACGAATATCTAATTTTTCAAAATTGTGGACTGACTGCTTTACAGAAAGCTAAGTACATTCATTTTTTAGGCAAGCAATACAAATATTAAAGTTCAGACAGGAATCGAGTAACCGCAATAGGGAAATATCACATACTACGAATACCGATAAAAATATAGAAAATGGATTTAGAATAATTAATTGTATTTTCAAAATCAATATGGATATTGTGGAGAAATGTTTTCATACATAAATGTAAAAAATAAATTCAATAAAAATACGTTCGTAGAAAAACGCGACGTGTTTGGCCTTGGTTGTTGTGAAGTCAAGATTCGTTAAATTTTTCAATGCAAAATTCAATGGCAGGATCAAATAAACATGAATCGTGACGTTTAGGGGCGTGGCCAACGGAATGACTTTTTGCGACAAATTTAAAAGTATTTTTTTTTAAATCTGTTTTTTTTTACTGGACAGTATTTCATAAACCGTTATTACTTTAAAAATGTTTTTTTTAAAAAAAACGTGATATTTCCCTATTGTCCGTTTCATTGACACTCCTAAGATGCTTAGCAATAAAATAAAACATAACTACATAGTACATAAACAGAAAATAAAAAAGGAAAGCAATTAAAGATAAAGTGATTATTGAACTGAATGTTTTATTGGTTTGCATAATACACTATAATATACAAATTCCCATTATCTTTGGAAAATTCAACCACCACGTTCCTAGCGATGTGCAGCAGCCAATTGAATTTTTTTATTAAACGTTTGCACTTGTGAAATTCTTTATGACGATCGAAAAATAGTTAAAGACTTCAAGAGCTATGAAGGTAATAGTAATATATTCTTGATCTAGCTTTGAGTGACGGTTCGGACCAATATTATTTATCCTTTGCACATATAAGTACGTACTATGTATAAGTACACAATAAATTTGTTAAATATAACATATTCTCGTGGGATCATAAATACAAATATAAGGACAAAAACTACCTACATGCCATGGATCTAGAATAACACATCTGGGCCTAAGAAGGGTGCCTAGAGTCCCACAGGATCGTATTCTTTTCAATAACTTTTTTATGAATAGTCATATTGATTTAATTTCTGCTTAATCCTACCCTATAAAGCTAGAAATGTATCAACATTATTAAGTTATTTTTCTGCCAAAACTATATCAATAACAATTCACATTTGGCTTTGCTTTTCTCCCGTACAAATTTTAAGCCTTACAAATCATCGCTCTTCAGTTTTTTTATGAAATTTTTCATTGATAAACCCTTACAGGTTACATACATTTAACAAAATATTTTTATTTCAATTTTATTGCAACAGAGAGGGAAAACATTATTTAGAAGGGAACATGGAAGTCTAGGCATTTACAGGGCTTATGACCTGTCATTGGCTGGTTTAAGTGGCCACTTTACACACTGTGCAACATTCACCATTCTGCCCATGGTCTGCAAGCATTTCGACATACTCAAACATTGTTGAAATATTTTTACTTTGAAAATTAACATTCTACTGTTAATAATAATATTTTAAACATCTTTTTTAAAGGTTGTCGGCATCGATTATTTAGTTTTGTCTGGTAGTTTATTGTACAATTTCTGTCCGTAATGTATTAGTCTCGATTGTCCTTTTCTCGTTTTAGAAGGTTGAATATGATATTTTTCTGATATTCTCGTATTGTGTTCACGTTTACTACAGTTTTATTCAAGTTTTAATTCTTCGTCTACAATTACATCAGTGGCTAAATTATGAATAAACTTTAAGGATTCTAGTTAGTTTAAAGAGTTCAGTTACATTTAATTGTTCAGTTTGTTTAAAAAGTTCTTAAGTTGCTGTTAGATAGGGTATTTTAGTAACCTTTGATGCGTCGGTCAGATTGCACGTGTACTTCTTGTTGGTCCCTTATTTCTAGCAATAATCACAAAAATCCGGATTTCGTGCGTTAGATTTTACATTCATTCCCCCTTCCAACTCCCTGCAGTATCTCCATGCTAACAGGTTGCGTGCCTTAAGATCTGTGTTATTCAACGTGTTGCAACGAGAGGAGCGCGACGTCACATAGCATCCTCTCGCGACAGTATTTTATGAAAAAAATTACGAACTTCGCAGAAAACTCGAAATATTATGAGACAGTTTTATAAACACTACCATGACAATCACATTTTTTTTCAAGTTGTATTTATAGGACTTTAGCTTGAGTGTTCCTGGGCTGGTATTCCTAACGCTCTCGTGGCCGTATTTGTATGTAAATACACGAGAAAAACTGTTTTCTCGTGCCGCGAGAGTGGTTCAGAATAGCACCCCTGGTACTTACTCCCTAAGAACTTGCTCATTTTTTCCACGCTTAGTCTCGGAAAGGATAAAAAAACATAGACGATTCTAACTCTAAATGCAGGCAACTACATATTAATAATTTCGCAATAAAAAAGCCCATTTATTATGACGGGTTTTACCAACCATCGATTCAAATGATTGTAGATTTATTGTTTTACGAGATATTTTTTAGCAAACAATGGACTGGTCGACAGGTGTGTCGGTGTGGTTTGGGCGCACGCTTCCAATGCAGTTTGCATTATGGTAATGGCTGATCATAATGGAAATATTAAATAAACATAAAACATTTTTTATTTCATACTCTGAAAGTACGTGCTTGCTAATAATCAGTTGAAATTAAACCCCAGACAAAACGTGATCTTCGTAGTTAAAAATATACCATTTTAATATTGACGACGCTTAGTCATAAATTTAAATCAGCAATGTTTGAGTATGTCCAAATGCTTGCAGACTGGCTGGATTTCCTCCCTAGGGAGTTATTCGTATTTAAATTTATTTCAACAGAGAGGGAAAACATTTTTGAGATGGGAATACGGTCGTAAGGAGTACGAAAGTCTGGGCATTTACTGGGCTTATGACCTTTCATTTGCTGGTATAAGTGACCACTTTACACACTGTGTAACATTCACCATTCTGCCCATGTTTGAACATCCACATTTCCTCACCTCTTCCATCTGTTGACTTTTGTGAAGTAAAAGAGCTGAAACCTTTATCGCGTGGGTGAGATTCATCCGGCTGAACCGAATCACCTACTACTAGGCAACGCTTGAAAACAATTTTCCAATTTTTATACCTTTCTTTTACCAGGTAGTAAATTCAACAATGTTTGAGTATGGCCAAATGCTTGCAGACTGTAAATGCCTAGACTTCCATATTCTCTTCTCAAAAATGTTTTTCCTCTTTGTCCAAATAAATTTAAACGTAAATTAAAATGTTTATAAAATGTAAAAATATATATTTTATAAAGAATTATGGTGTCTAATTATGATTAATTTAATTATTTATTTTAAAAATGTATCATCTTTTTAGGGTGATCCCGTTTAGATTGAATTAGTTGCGACTCGATGCTTCGGCTATCGTTGCAGGAGCGATCTTCGGGGTAAACTATGTGTTGTGTAAAGAAAAAAATATGTGTACTAGTTGTTTGCATCGTGTCGCACTCGGCAGTAGCAAGTACATTCAGCGTCATTTCGTTGTTTGTCGTACGTTGTGCCGGAAACCATGATGAGTTTGATTTAACCCCCACGTCTTTGTTTTAAAACTATCCAGTCCAAATTTTATGATTTTCGACGTTAATTTAATAAATTTTTTTGTCACATAAGGAGGAATTTGATGTGGTTTCAATTCTAGATCTCTGTTATTTTATTTTTTTTAATATTCGGTTAGTAACATATAAGCAGGAAATTTTTATACAAAAATACATATTACAATGAAGCATTTTTTTTCAAAATATACGATTTAAAATCGTTCAATGAGTGGTATAATTGTCTTCTGTATGCGGATGATGCCGTGCTTCTTGCTAGCAGCAAAGAAGACCTGCAATTCTTGGTAACAAAAATATACGATGTATGCTAGAAAAGCGATTTGCTTTTGAATGTTGATAAATCGAAAGTGATGGTTTTTGAAAGGGATGAAAATAAAAATAAATGTGAGATCAGTGTGAACGGAGATATTCTGAATCAGGTAGAAGAATTTTTGTATCTAGGAAGTATGTTTACTAGGATGGAAAGACCGAGAAAGATATTGAAAGGAGGGTGAGTGCCGGGAACAGGGTGAACGGTGCACTGAAATCTACTTTGGCAAACAAATGTTTATCGCAGGAGGCTACTAAACTAGCAGTTCACAACGGAGCTCTAGTGCCAACTCTAATGTATGGGAGCGAAGTATGGAATTTGAAAAATGATGATGAAATTAGGTTGAATGCTGTCGAAATGCGATCCCTTAGGCGAATGTGTGGTAAAACGATGTGTGATAGGTGCGCAAATGTCGAGATCCGCGAAGTGTGTAAGGCTGAGACATGCATTATCGACAGAATCAAGAAAGGAGTGCTGCGTTGGTTTGGACACGTAGAGCGAATGGACAGCGAAAGGACGGCTAAAAGGATCTACGATGCGAATGTTGATGGATGCAGAAAACGAGGAAGACCGAGAAAGACATGGCGCGATCAAGTCCATCAAATTCTTGAAGATGAACATGTCAAAAGTAGGAATAATCGGCGTGCGTGCATGAGAAGATGTGTGTAGAGGGAGCGAGGTCTGTATGCCAAGATAGAGTGATAAGGCGATCTATCCTCCCTGCCTACCCCTACGGGAAAACGGCGTGATGGTTTGTTGTTGTTGTTGGAACCGTTCATAGTGATCGACCGAATCAAGATTTTTGCCGAAACCAAAACATATTATAAAGAATGATTTAGATAAAATTATGAATAAAACTTCTTGGTTTAGTTTCACTTTTATTTTATTTTGACCAACGAGCGCTTTCGCCTAAGAAGGCATCTTCAGGAATGGTAAATTGTGTACAATATTTTGAACTTTTATAATATTTGTTATAAGGTTTGGGTAGTGGAAGATCACACGAGTATTTTATTAAGAGACAGATTATTATTACGACTGGTTTACAAAAACTGTTAATTTTTCGGAAAGTTTTAGACCTAAATTGGGATTAAGTCCTAGTATATTTTATAATTCTTTTTATTGAAAAAGTAAGGAAAGAACATATGCAAGAAGTAACAGAGTGGGAAATACACTTTTTAGCAGATTAACTTGGCACAATGACTTGGTTTTTGATATGGAAGCTTAGGTACATATTTTTAAGGAATATTCATAAATATTATATTTTTGTTTCCGAAGTGAAGAATTATATTATTTTTCTTGTAAATAAATTAAATAACAATGGTGGTATTTGAGGCTTGAACCTCAAATATCATCATTGTCCAGAATATTGTATTGTATTTTATGTTTTCTACGTAATTACTGCTGTGTTTATGTTTTTGTGTGACATAGCACTGTGTGCAAAACAGTCAATAAAAATAAATTAATTTAAGAGCGTAGTTCATAAACGAATGGCTGAACTAGAAAAAATCACTGAAATAAGGAAGTTCAGTGTTTTTTTACATTTTTTTATTTGTTAATAAACCATTAAACTAAGCCAATTTTTATTTTATGTTTTGTATTCTCGTCGCTATGTTTTTTTTTTAAAGTTTTGGAAATATGAAAATACTCCACCCGCGACGTACTAGTTCTCATCGGTGATATATCCTGACATTTAAAATGAGAACCCTGTAGCTGTCGAAATATACCGTACCTGGATCACGCACGACAAGGTATGGTCTAAGTTCTCTGCTGTACCTTGCTTGTAGTGAGTACAACAGGCTACCGGAGTCCTATAGATCGCCAAAAAATGACTTTATTCATTAAAAAAATTACTACTTGAGGAGGTACGTAGAAGTTGAAATTTAGTTTTCAGTTCTTCTTTTTTCTCTAATATTTCTTTCTTACTATATGTAAATGTTTAATTTTTATTTTGATTTGTTTTAATTTCTTTTTATTATATACTTAACTTGCTATCTTATTTCAGTTTTATGTGCATATTATTACTTGTTCCTATATTATTATTATTACCATACTCTTATGTAAATATTATTTTGTCCCAAAATGAGAACGGAGTACAAAAAAAACGTTGAAAAAAATTACTTCCCGGAAACCGGAAATCTATCACAAAACATGTCGATTGACAAGGACTCGTGATGTCAGGCGTCGTTCAAAGTAGATCATTTTTATTATTTTTTCAAATATTTTCTAAAAACTTCGCCGTACAATTAAATTATTTAATTTTACCACGTTTTATATCAGAAAATATTTTTATATCCTATTTCCCGTACAACTGAACTTACTAATTTTATCGTTTTATTCCTAAAAAGAATTTATCAAAACCAGTAGAATTGTATTTAATGTATAATATTTTATATTATGTAATAATGTCAGTGGCTATAAAGAGCATTAAAAAATGTAGGTATATGTATAAATCATAAATTGTTCAAGTAATAAAATAATGAATATTTTATGAGCAATGTGATTTTTAAGGATTATTCAAATAATGAGTCATTATCCTGACATTATGCACGCTGAGTTCGACTTCTTCAACTGTATGTGTGTTCTTCGCGTACTTCGGATGTGATCTCCGGAAATCAGGATCCTTCAATGGTGACAGGAAATGATGTAATCAATTAGTAAGAATAATCCACAACAACATCCTTCTTGGATTCATTCATAAAAACACGATAATGAATATTTATAATACTTATAAAATAATTTAAACCATTTCTGTCCCGCTGAGTATTATAACAGATCCCAGTAGGCCGCGAAATTTTAGGCGATTTAAAAAAAAGACGAAACCTAAAATAAGTATTTGAAAAATCCGAACGACCTTCAGACCTCTGTGAAGCCTCCGTGGTTCTTGTTATTTGTCTCAGATGACATTTCCGGCCAAGATGGGGATGATTTTAACCCTGAAGATGACTTACCATTAAGGCTTTTTCGAAACAGACTCGAGACTTTTCAGAATGTGAGATTGACAATTTCTTGAAGATGATATTGATTGCCTAGAGCCTTTAACGGACGAAGACATAGAAAAAAAGTAAGAAATGAGCATGATAGCCAAAACGAAGTTTGCTCGAGTATGCCTCTTCTGTTTGGTCTCCACAATATGTCACACATAAAGAAAAGTTCGCGAAAATTCAATGGACATTTCTTAGACATCTTAACTGGAGATGCAGGAATCCGATCTCAATTATATGTCTTTCTGCAAAAAGCACCACTTGCTTAGTTAAGAAGATCGCCGTCTACTATTAGACATGGGGGTCCTACATGACATACTCAGTGGACGCCTTGATAGTCCGGCTCTTATATCGGAGTTATCATTAAATGTCCCCGGCTACCGCACCTGTCACACGTCGAGCTGTCTAACTCATGTCCTTAAAAAAATATATTCTAAGCTATTGCCTCTGAAAAACCCTATTAAATTTTTCATAAAATACCAGGGTTGTCACTTCTCACGTGCATTCATATTATTTTACATCATTATACATTTCATACATTATATCTCCATAGATTGTACTACTCAGCGAGTTGTCCGGATGTTTATTGAAATTTACGTTTATGTAATTATTTTTTATTAGTAGTATTAATTAAGAATACGCATTTTGCTGTATCTCAATTCAACACAGAGCTCTTGGCCTCATAGAGTTAGGGATACGTTATTATTGTTGTCATTTTTTGACTAAACTACCTCAAGGGCGCTGTACAGTAAATATTCCAGCACATTGAAATAGTGTGATGACCGAAGAAAGCAATGTCATTATTTTCTATAAAATCCCATACAACATTTTAACGAAAGTCTTGACAGTATTTTTCATAAATCGGGAGCATCGTTCGGCAGTAAATTCACATCGTCCCTACCATGAAGAAATGAACTACAAAGAAACTTCTCCCATAAAAAGACCTCAGGACGTGGCAACGCCAGTCAGTCAGCCCAACAGTTCAGTTCAGTCAGTGAGTCCTGCTCAACGACGTCACTCAGTTCAAGCATGTAGTTCAACCTCTCTTCAACGTCTCTTCAGCCCATCCTCGTCGTAACACTCGCCCAGCACAATTTACTATTTATTCACCATGTAACAAATACGCATCAAACAGCAACCTCTTGTCTTCTCTGTCAATCTCTAACTGGGGTAGGAGCTCCAACTCTCAACAACCTAAATCCTACACTTTATTTTATTATTAGTGTACACGTTACAAATGCCTTTTATAAACATAAACATAAACACATTTAACATAACAGTGTTCTATTACAAAATTATGAAATAATATACTAACAATATTCGTATTACACGGTTGTTTTATACATTGTAATTTATAATATCGTTGCGATTTTTATACTTAACATCCTTATGCAAAAAAATAAATAAAGATAACGTGGTATTTTTGAAACAGCAAAAATCATAAATTATTGATTTGTTGGTATTGTTGCAATGTATATTGAATGCCCTAGGTATAATACTAACTGCCTCCTGCTAAAAGCTCAGGGGTTTTCAACCGTTTTAAAAATCAAATATAATAGAAAAATACAATCATAAACCTTTAAAAAAATTAAATATAAAAAAATATATATTAAAAACAAATATATAGTCATACGTTTATATATATTTGAGGTGTATTTATTTATACGTTTCTTTTTCCCTTTTTACAAATTAACATAAATACTTATACAGTAGTCAGAATCTTAAACTATTTATTTAATAACAAGTTTAAACTTCATTTGGCTAATGTGAAAAATGTCAATACAACTGATCTGGTTCACTAGACTGTACAATCTTAGAATAGTTGAATTAATAGCAGCAATATCTATATCTATATGAAATGCCACATTATGTCTAGTAGTCCTAACAGGTATTGACTAATTTGTTCTCTATTCTCTTGTTCTCTTCATTTGGGAAAAAACGGACACGACGTACGTTCATTAAAACATGGATACAACACCCAATATATTACACAACCTTATTGGATTTTTACATGAAACTGTAATTTTGTACATTTCTATTATATATAGTAAGATTTTTCTAAGGACAGCCGCCTGAGTCTTATTTACGGGTCGTTGACTTCGTTTTAAGGGATACGTTAGTAGTAATGTTGTCCACACATCATCAGCACCAAATTCACCTCTGACCAAAAATAACAAAGGTCACGTCAAATGAACCTTCCGAAGTACGTCAGAAGTCGGTTTAGTGTGGTATTCCCTTAATGACGATCTTGCATCTTTGACATTTGGGATCCGGGGGAGAACGGGAGGATT
Organism: Micrasema longulum; assembly: GCF_059751315.1. Taxonomy (NCBI): domain Eukaryota; kingdom Metazoa; phylum Arthropoda; class Insecta; order Trichoptera; family Brachycentridae; genus Micrasema; species Micrasema longulum. The sequence goes on from NW_028277755.1 coordinate 156,324, forward strand.
TTGTTTAGATCGATAGAGGAAATGCGAGACGGGGCTTGAAGGGGCTCAGGCGGGGAGGGCAGGGCGGCTCCGCCCCACGTGGTCGGGGGCGGCACGCCCACAGCAGCGCGGGAAACCGGAACACGTGGCCGAATTTCAAACGCTTTGTTTTGGAATTATTCTGCCAATCAACGAATGTCTCAATAAAAAAAAAACTGATTTCCTAATCACAGAATTGAAAATTTATTTTTTGTAAAGTAGGTCGTTTTATTTTTCAATCACTGAAAGTAATTATTTTTATTTTAAAATTTTAGATAGACCTATAGGTTAACGGTATAGACGTGAAATATTGAAATAGTAAAATTTTTCATTAAAAAAAAAACAGCAATATTCATGGTTTAAACAGGTCAAGTATCATTGCCTTTATTATTCATATTTATTTTGAAAAACTTCAAACATAACAAAAAACACAATATTACATTTGGTTTATTAAAACATCTAGACGGTGCAATCACTCAAAATATTTATTTTTTAGATTTAATAAATAAAATACTTTAATAATAGATTTGTGATTTAAGACTAATTTCTGGTTTTGTCTCTCATTGTAGTCTATTTAACTTTAACTCAAAATTCTAAAAATGATGATGCCACTAGCGCGATGAAACCGGTAATTGGTACACAAACCCGCATAATCGTGATTACAATTATTTTTATTTTTCCAAAAAAAACTCTTGCCTTGGAAAAAAACTCTTCCGGAGCCTTTCGTGCGTGAATCAAGCGTCTTGACCACTAAGCCCATTGTATTAAACAAGTTAGGGAGTGGTGAGACACAGCCGATAAGAGCGTAGACACATCCGCACGTAGACCATTGAGAAACATGCATGCATGAAGTTTGGAAGGGCGGCGGCGGCGGACGGCGGCGGAGGGCGGCCGAGAGCGACGAAGAGTCGAGGAGGGCGTAGCGCCCGTTCTGACAATCCGCTGCACCTACTTTTGGAAGAATCATTCATGAGAAAAAAACGCACGCACCGCCAGGGCGGAGGGTGGGGGGCGGCGCCGCGCGGGGAGCTCGCGGCCGCCACACGGCGCTGGCCCACCGAGCAGGCCGCACGCCGCCCGATCGCTCCGGCGGACAGTGAAGTGCAGTACCCCGTACACCGACACCGACACGACACGACACACCAGTCTCCCGTCTCCCGTCCCCATCTCCCAGTACAGTGCAGTGCAGTGTCAGTGTGAGTGTGGCTAGTGGCGCAGCCATCTTATTGCTTATTTCTGTGTGGGTGAATGAGGAAGCGACAACAGCGCCGCCCCCGCCCGCGCGTCCCCCGCGCCGCCGGTAAGCCCCGCCGGCTATTTCTATATTTCCACGAAACTTGTAAACCGAGCGACGCGTGTTCCCGCCAGCTAGGAGCGTGCACGCGGTGCACGCCGCACGCGCACGCCGCGCCGCGCACGCTCGACTCGACTACGATCCGGAGCATTGACCATGACTATAAATACAAACAACCCTTTGCAGTCAGCTTCTGCGCTCGTCTGTTATTTTTTAAATATGACAGAAACCCACGGATAATCTTCTTTCATTATCATCATTTATTTACGAGCGTTTCAAACGTAATAAACTATTTTAGAGAACGCAGTACGCTTTCTTTCCTCGCGCCATGCCGATATACAATATGTACACTGTAAATATTCTGCTTGAAATGTACACAGGCTATAATAATACATATTTTTTTTATCCAATTCTGTTAAAATGACAATTCTTCAACCAGAAAATGATGTTTTCGAATCACCATAACATAAAAAAGACAAATTTTGGAATAAAAGCGTTGTTGAAAGTTGTATCTTTAACAATGACTCCTTGGAAAACTTGCTTAGGACAACAAAAACCAAACTAATGGCCAAGATCATATTAATTTCTTGTTACATACGTTTATATATAGATATTAATTTTTGCAATAATCCGCCAAAGTCTATATGTTTTTTTTTACTTGAAGTCTTAAACAAATAATAAATAAATAACAGTAGAAATAAAACCAAGATCAACTCTATGTGTAAACTGTAATGTCCAGAAGTATCCTCTAAAAGTTTTGTATTTCGATTCAAAATTATATTTTGATTGACAGCAGCTATATATGAACTATATTCTGCTATCCATTCTATTCTATTATCTATTCTATTCCATACCCTCCTAAGCCACGCGTTAAGCCTATTCCTGTATGAAATTTCATTAACTATTTCAAAAATAAAACAGACCTGGAAGCGAGCTGTGATCATTGAGTAATTTTGATGGCATTCATGAATGACGAGATTGACGAGGCAATAGCTCGCTGCGACTATCGTGTTAACGCCCCTCGTAAAAATTTTGTAATTGTAACACCCAAAATACTAAGAACATCGACTCAAAAAAGATTTAACCCTAATATAGTTTATAGTAACAATCTGAAAATTCAGTTCTACTTAAAATGAATATGAAAAATCTTTTCTTACACGTGGTAAAATCCTCATCAATGTCCTTCTTTTTCCTACCCACTATCTCCTTGTTTTGTCCGTAATAATAATTATAGATAACTTATACAGCGCCATTTTCGTAATATAATACCTCAAGGGCGCTTTACAAAGTGGTTATATAAAGATATAAATTTAATTTTAACTTTTTAATTTAAGAAAAATAAAGTACTTTGTCACCACATGCTAAGAATTTATTCAAATGATTTAGAGAACAAGTGGATTTTAAGTTTCTATTTATTTTATTTTAATTTATATGAATAAGATTTATAATCTTTTAACCTGTACACCTGTTTAAATTCGAAATAAATTAAATAAAATAAAATGAAACAAAAATGATTAAGATACGCTGCAATTTGTTTGTTTTAATTATTTATCATTTAATTTTTTATATAGTTTACCATCGTCGCTTCATTTTAAAACAATTAAGTGAATACGTGTTTTTGGATGGCAGGCTATTTTCATATATATGTATTTTATCATCATTCCCTTTTCACACCTAATGGTGCATAGGGCACTGCATTGGTACACCAATCGTAGTGTATCTTGATAATTTTTTGTTACATGAAGGTAAGATGACCAGTCTTTCGCTTCAGGTACCAGTCCAGGGACTATGAAATATTCTAGTGTGAAAAACACATTTTAAATCAATGTTTCATATCAACCATGTCGAGAATCGAACCTGAGACCTCCGCATGGTAGACAAACGCTCTGACCATTACACCACGAGGCCCACTATTTTATAGTTTCTATTTATATTAATTTAACCTGTACATCTTTTTGTGTTCTGATTAAATAAAATAAAATAAGTTTTAGAGTATTTAATCGTACGGCGAATTTTCTATAAAATGTATGAAAAATTGATAAAAATGAACTACTTTAAATGACGTCACAGGTTCTTTTAAATCAACCAACGATAATCCCTACATGAAATTGCTCCAAAATATTTATCGGACCTTTGTATTAGGGAAAATACATGTCAAAGAAAATCTACTCTTAGGTCAGCATTCGATTCAGGAAGAGGAAAACTTGTCGAAATCTGGCGCTCCCCAAACACTAGATTTGGAGATCGTGCTTTTGCCGTTGCCGGCCCCTCTGCCTGGAACCAATTGCCTTCAAACTTACGAATCATCGATAGTCCCAGTCACTTCAGATCCCAACTAAAATCCCACTTCTTTAGTTTATCATACCCTCAATTTTAAATCTGAAAATATAATATGTCACTATTCTAGTTTAGTTAGAATGTAAGTTTAGGTATACAATTGTAAAGCGCCCTTGAGGTGATTTTTACAAAAATGGCGCTATATAAAGCAGCCAAATATTATTATTATATTATTGTGATAGATTTCCGGTTTCCGGGAACCCAATCCACCAATCAGAACAATTTACCGAAGGGAAATTGTGACGTAACACACGGAGTAATTAAAAATTTCAAAACATCAAATAATCGTAGGGGTGGTAATACGATACAAAAAATAAAAATTATCTTTTAACAAAGTTTTATAGTCTTTTATTAAATAAATAAAATCTACGATTAATACTAAAGGTATACCACTTTTAATATTTCCTTTTTCTTGCGTTTGTATTTTAATTTACCAAAATTTAATTCTATAGCCACACCCCTTTTCCCATTTATTAGAATCGATCAAATATTTATTTTCTACCACGTACACGCAACGACGCAACACCTATAAATACCCACCTTTGTGAAACTGTTGTAATTAGGAGATTAATACATCAAAAACGAATTCGTTCCATATCTCATTTCGCAACAATAATGTAGCAGAAATCACTGAAATTACTCTGTTTGCTTCAATGGAAACTATGTCGATTTCCGTACGTTTCATTTCATAGAATTTTGCGTTATTTGCACAACTGGATAAAAAAATATTTTGTAATCTGCGGCGCCATACTTCAGACTTCCGTCCTCTGGTTTCAAATTTTGTTTACAAATGCAATACAGTAATTAAAAAATGTTTCTTGTTATGCTATAATTTGAGATATTTTACACGCAAAATGAATCGTAAACAAATCATTATAGTCCCACGTGGATTTAAATATTCTTATTCAAAGTTCTGTTATTCAAAGATAAGACATGGAAGGGAACATATGAAAAATCAGAAAAATATCTGAATGTAGTAAAGGCATGGCTAAATACTAATTACTTAACTCTTAATAAATCTAAAAGTAACTTGATTCCATTCCAAATCAGCTTTAGAAACTATTCACAAAATGCTTATCTTAACATCAAACTACATAATAATAATTGTAATTGTAATTGCCCAATACTGGATAGGACAGACAATGTCAAATACTTAGGAGTTATTATTTATATGAATTTAAAGTGGAAACAGCAGATTAAAAATATAACTAATAAACTTAAAAGACTAACTTATATATTCAAAACAATTCGAAATATAATTAATGTACAGGAACTTTTAAAGATTTATTCTTATTGTCCCAATCAATTTTGGAGTACGGTATAATCTGTTGGGGTGGTGCGAGTGACACAGTTTTAAATAGTGTATTTGTTGCACAAACATCCATAATTAAAATAATATTTAGAGTCCCGATACAGACATCTACTGAAGAAATATTCCACAAATCACAACTTATGACACCAAAACAATTATACGCTAAAACAATACTCATTTACAGATCTAAAAACTACTCTTACTCAAATGAAATGAAAGACATAACCCCTACAATACAACACATACAAATAATATAATCACTTAATCCTCAACACAAAGACAACTTAAACAAATACAAACTAATACCACTTTCGGACAAAGGGATTATGAGTATTATTCAATTAAAATCTATAACCTACTTCCACTATCTATTAAAACAATTAGTAACGAGAAAATGTTTAAAAAGGCTATAAAAAATAAATAGTGGAGCTAGGTAGAAGTAAAATGGATTGTCTCATTCGCCCAAACCAATATTGAATCAACTGCTCCACAAGTGTATAGCTTATGTTAGGTTTTTGTTATTTTCATTGTGCGTTTTGTAAAATAATTAATATAGATTTACATTTATACCGTTTTTAAAACAGTCTGAATATTTTGTTAATTATCTCTGTTTATTAAGTTAGTCTTCTTTGTTTATTCTCAAATGTAAAAACATTTCATAAAAGTATAATGTTAAGTGTTTCCTCAGCACGGGTAACCCCAGTGAGGTCACATTATTTTTATTGTTTATAGTTTGTAAGAGTCAAATACGAATAAATAAATAAAATAAAAATTTAAAAAATACATTATTAAATACATCTGTATGCATTACGTAATCTAATGAGCAACTTCAACCCTACGGGAAATTGGATACAAAAAATGTTTTCTTGCGCGCGGTAAAAATTAGAGCATTAAATTGTATTGCAAAGTTTCTTGGAAATTTACGAAACAAATAATAAAAAATATTTTAATAAAAACGCACTACTTTGATTGACGTCACTGGTTCATATGAACCAACCAATGATGTGACAGCTGTGAAGGATATCCGGTTGGCTTACCGTAAACGAACCAATGGGAAGAACTAACAGAGAACAACCTCTGACGTCACACGCGGAGTTATGTCAGAAATACAAAACTTTAAAAAAATCATAGCGCTGATAATACGACAAATAATGCATCTTTACCCAGAATTCTAAACAATTAAAACACGTTTTATACTGAAATCGATATATATATATTTCCTCACTTTAAACTAATTTCAAGAAAATGCTAATACCCCAATTGAAAATAATAATTATAATTTAATCTAACCGTACCTACCTAATATTTTATTTTTTTGTACTTTTTAATATTGTTATAAATTAATTTGTTTGAAAGAAGAAAGGAGGGAGGGCTGATCTGGGGTTACTCCGTATGGATCCGCCGGCGAAAGGATTTTTAAGTCCGAGTAAACAAAAAAATAATTCTTTTATTTTTTTTTATTTCATTATTATTGTAATATTTTATTTATTTATTACATGTGGAATGATGCGGAGTGACTTTTTAAAGGTACGCTTTTTTTCTTCTTTTTTTGACATAGTAGTTAGTAATGTACAGAAAACTGTAATTGGCCTGTAATTTTGGTTTATTTGTAAATATTTTTTTGTTATAATGGCTGTTGTTTTCTTTTAATAAATAATTATTATATTTAAATAAGATATGTAAAAAAAAAACTGGCTTAGTTTAATAGTCTATTTACAAATAAAAAAGACACTAAACGTCCACATTAAGTTTATTTTTCAATTTACTTTATTTCTAAATTATTAGCCAGTTCTCCACTTTGCTTAGTTATAATTTATGTAAAAAAACACTTTTCATACTACACTTTATGTTTATGCATTGAAATAATTTTAAATCCAGAACAGTATTAGATTTTGTTTAGTTTAAAAAAATGTGTATCCTAGATCCTAGTCCAGGGTTATACATTTTTAAACACTCAATTTATGTGTCCGTGCAGACGAAGAATACAGTTCTAGGTGTGAAATAGACCCGGAACCCTGGATGAGTGTTTTTGACTCAATGGCTGCTCTCAGATAAAATTCCCGCATGAGTTAATCGAGTGGAGATAAATTTGCCTCGTTTTGGAGCGGCTGATGCGATTCAACCTCAGTAATAATTCCCTAGAGAAGCCCTTAAGCTCTACTGCATAGACCAAAAGGGTTCCAAATTTTCGGTTTGGTTTTAGTTTGGTTTTTAGCTTAACAACAAACGTGGGACGGACGGTTTCGGTTTGCGCTTGCAATCTCACCCCGAATACTTGCGATCCGTCGTATCGCTGTAATCTTTAGCTAACTTCGTGGTGAATAATCATAGAATGGTTTTTCTCCTTATAGGCGACTCTATTAGGTTATTACTTAATGATACAGCTAAATACTGATCTTATTTTGATTTGTTTTTAAATTATCCCTAGATGTTTTGCGTAAAACTCATTCTTAATATTTCATATGTTTTCACTTATTTAAATTTCACCCTAACTATTTTGATCTTCAAATAAGAAATAAATTTGGAATAACGTTTTGTATCTTCTTTTTCTCTATCATCTCATTCCTTTCTTTTCTTCGCTTGCCATCTGTGGTTGTTATTCTAACATCACCTCACACAGCATCTGTGGACCTATCTTTAATTGATTTCCACCTTCGCTCTAATCTATTTCTCCGGCCTACCTGAGATTATATCATAATTCAAAGAAAGTCAATTATATTAAACGAAGACCGTTAGCTTTGACTCATTCACAATATGTTTCTAGTTCGTTTACCTAATATAGTTGAATGTCTGTTTCTCTCTCGATTATTAAAAAAAATGTTCTGATTCTTTAAGTAGGGCACACGTAAACATATTCTCATGTGTGCTCTAATAAGAACAATGTACATATATTTTTTAAATAAGTTGTTTAACACATATTTCTTTACCTTCAGTTTGAATTTTTCTTCAGAAGTGTTTTTTCCCATATCATATTTTTTTCTTACTTTTTTTACATTTTAATAATTTTTATTTTTTTATTTTGCTTATTTTCTAAATGGGAGTCTGATTTTTATATTTTCTCTGGTATTGTGATCATGTTTATATGTTGGCTTTTATCTAAAAAAAAATCTACAATTCTGTTTTTTAAAAATTGAAATTAAAAATTTATGCACAAATGTCATCGTATTGTAAAACATTATTTGTGCATACATTTCATTTTTTTTATTAATCAATATATTTTCACAAATGGTACATATTTTTTAAAATCTAATTTTATACATCTAGTAAATGTTACTGTAACTCTCTAAAAAAACGATACCTAGCTCTTGTGCTTGGAGAGTGACTTACACTGTTATAGTTATTTATTTATAAGAATTTATATAATTTTGAATATACGAGTACATAAGAAAAAAATGAAAACTTATTGGGTCAAAGCACCAATGAATGACCGTTTAAGGTTCAGCTTGTAATGAAATTCACATTAAAGGTATACATTTCATTATTTAAGCGTACAAAATAAATAAAAAAACAATAAAAAACACATTAGTTTTTCTAAGTACTTTAACTTTTTTATTGAAATACGAGTATTACAATTATAATTAATACTATTTTTTTTAAATACCAGAATCACCAATGAACGACCACTACTACCCCAGTAAAAATAATACTCAGATTAAGTTACATCATGACGTTATAAAACACTTTAACACTTTAGAATATGGGTATATTCAAAGAATTGCATAAGAAATAGCATCAAATAAAACACTTACCACACCTTTCCTTATAAAAACACTATCAGTCTCAGAACAATAACGGGAAGACGCACTATTACTTTTTGACATCTCACAGTTCAAAACTGATAGATTTGTTTCTTACCAAAATATGTGTCCGCCTACTGCTTTTGTCATAGTTTCTAGTGTTAAAAGTTTATTGACTGGACACATGTAGTAATTCTTATTATATTGTGTTTTATTAACCAATGGTCATTTACCGGGGGGTGGTCATTTACTGGTGCTTTGACCCTAGGATAAAAAAAGAAAAACAGAAAATAAAAATACATTTATACTAATTAAAATAGAAAGCAGTATGAAAAAGTAAGTTTTGTCTGAGGTTTCTAGTTGGGATATATATTTTTTTAAATTTCAGTAGTTCAAGCGCATCAAAGAATAGGTGTTATGCAGGCATTATATAGGCGGCATCTGGTTTTCACTACATAAAATTTTAATATATTTTATTTAAGGAATTACTAGTTGTTAAAATGAATATTATGAACAACTATCTGAATAAACACAATGCAAATTTGTTTCAAAATTTTCAATATTGCCTACTTAAAATTAACGCATATGGATTGTTTTTCAGGACGTTTTAAGTATTTGGCAAAATTTAGGTCAACGAACTACACAGCCTTGTAAATTATATGCTCTCTGGTTACATATTAGGCCAGTTGATGTTTTCCTACACATGGTACGCTACGAAGTACCATTTTGTGGCCAGAACTAGTGATGTAGTGATGTCTTCACTGTGTATGTAGTTAATAATTGTACTGTGGAGGTGTTGTGTAGGCTGACAGAACCACATTCAACTTTCGATAATACCGCGCCATAAGTCAACGCCGCAGTTAGGTACTCGTTACTCGGTACATCTAGCCCCGTAATAGTGACTGACCGAAGTTTCAGTTTCGGCCTATAAACGAGTGTCGGCCAATAAAATTGGCCGAAACCTCCGGTCGGGATGTTACCTGTGATTTTTAGTTTGTTTCGGCTATCATATTACTATCATATATTTAAAAAATAGCACAATTGGAGATTGGATTGTAGTCCATAAAGGTGCTGGATATGGATATTAATAAGCTTGATTCAGAATAACAGAGATAAGACGTTTTGTCTATTTTCTTGCTCTTAATCATTAAATCAAATGCAATTTTCCACTCCTGCTTGCCTCCAATTATCCTTCACCACTCTATATCAATTTCCTTTCCACTATCTCCTTGTTTTATCCATATTTCTTTTTTTTTAATATATAGTATAGTTATTCTTTATATAGTTAAAACCATCGGCGTCGTCGCTTTATTGTAGTATGATTGAGTGAATACATATTATTGTATGGCAGGCCCTACTATGTATACATTTTTTATAGTTTTTATTTATATTCATTTAACCTCTACATCTGTTTGTATTCTAAATAAATAAAATAAAATATGAGACAACTGTACCTAAAAGAAGCATATACACACTTCTGGTCGAACAATAAGGAGAGATCTCTGCAAAATGTTAGTACGAGGTTTTCCCATAGCGCGAATTATGTCATACCCAAAACCCGTACGACTTTTGCTCAGAGACATCTCTCCTTTATCGCACCGAGAGTGTTCAATAATTTAGAAGAGCGAATTAAGTTTTCAAGGACAAAAACTAATTTTCAAGAGAGGAGTTAAGGACTGGATTTGAGTGGGAAACTCCTTGATGATTTTCCGAATGTTTGAGTTTACTGTTTACCATATTGATGTGCCATATATATTTACTTTTTGGTGTGTTTCTGATTCTATATAATATTTGTGATGATATGCTCATGTGTCTGTGTCAACTAATTGCTCGTTGGGACGAGTTCTGTGTTGAGTTGGGACTCAACACAGAACTTTTAGTCCCTTGGAGTTTGGATTTATTTCTCAAATAATGTGTAATAAACTGTATTTAAGTAAACAAATAAATATATAAACAGCTCCCAAGGGAGTTGAATCCAGTCCTTGTCTACAAAAATTTGGACAAACTCAAACTATTGTTGATAAATCCACCTGGTCCATGAAGAAGTATAGAAATTTAAAAAATAACATTTTCGGGCGTTGCCTAGTATGTCGGTGAAATGATTCAATTATATGAATCTCACCCGCATAAATAAAGGTTTCAGCTCTTTAACTATACAAACATCAACAGATGAAATAATTGAAGAAATATTTATTTATTTATTTATACATCAACGGTTCAAAGAACCTTTTACAAAAAATAATAATTTGCAGAAATAATCACAGCAGTGCACAATAAACATGTAGAACATAGTATGAAATAATAAAATAATTAAATCTAAAAAATTAAGTGAAGATATAATACAAAAAACAAAAAGTAAAAAAGAAACATAACATCTTTAAATAAAATATAACACAGTAAAGTTGAGATTAAGTAGATAACAGTAATTAAAAAAAGAATACAACATTAGTATTTTTTTTACTATAAGTTTTTTAAACAATAAAATAAAAAAAAAAAAAATAAAAAACTTAAATTAAATTAACTTAAAAATACCTTTATTTAGTGTAATCATCATCATCAGTTCGTTGAAAGCCGTTTGGCAATAAATCCACCAATGTACAATTTAAATTATGTCTAACATGTTCAATAAAGAAATTAAAATCACGTATTCCAGGAACCAAAGTTAAATTAATATTATATTTTCAAATAAATATATATGTTCAAATATGGGCAGAATGGTAAATGTTACACAATGTGCAAAATGGGCACTTAAACCAGCCATAAGCCAGGTCATAAGCCATGTAGATGCCTAGACTTCTATATTACCTTCTCTTAAATGTTGTTAATCTCTGTTGTAATATGTTAAAATAAATTAATTGTGTCTTCTTGTTCTCTTCATTTGAAAAAAAACGGATACTGCTTATGTTAACATCTAATATACAATATACGCTGCAATTGTTGCTGTGCTTATGCAGTGGCCCTTTGCACCACTGGGTGCGAATAGAATGTTGATGAATTTCTGAAAAACATTCTTTTTTCTAGCGTGAAAAAAGTTGGAATGTAAAAATATTATTGTGAACGTTCAATAATACCAATGTTCAAATTATATAAAACGGCTCCAGAATGATAAGGTCAACGACTGATTTTATATGGACGCGGACGGGCTAGTTCTTACTGACACTGCTACTGTATAAAGCTCGTACTATATGCGTCAGAAAACGGTTCAAGATATTGTTCAAGATTTGACCCAATGGATAGTGTACTGTCAGTTCCAGGATGCAAAGCTAAGTTCGCACAGAGGCACTCCTTACATGTTGGTCCAAGATCCTTAAATCTTCTAACCAAGGAATTACAAAACATTAAATCACTGGTACAGTTTAAAGTAGGTTTGAGGTCTTGGATAAGCATGGATGGATAAGACACATTCTTTAAAAAAAAAACAAATTAAAAATAAATCATATTTTCATAATATCTGCATATGTTAATTTGGTTTTTCTTTTATTTTTCTTTTCTTTTCTTTTCATGGTCATGTCATACCATATTTATATGCTGTAAGCTTTTTTGATAATTACAAAAGGAATGGCCCACGCTCAGACGCTGAAGTCTTTGTGGGCATTTTTTCCAATTCATGTCAAAGCTTAATTTTAAGATTTATTTTTCTAAAGTTTATTTTTGTATATTTCTATGTAAATAATATATGTATGGAAAAATAAATAATATTGTTTCGTGTAGTACCCAAAACGGGTGAAATCTGTATTCAAAACAAACAAACTATCACGCCGTTGGGGCAGGCAGAGAGGACAGAACGCCATATCACTCCATTTACTCTCTACATTCGTTAATCTTCTCATACACGCACGCCGATTATTCCGACATGTCCATTTTCAAAAATTTGTTGATTTTAATCAGTGCCATATCTTTCTCGGTCTTCCTCGTTTTCTATATCCATTAACATTCTATTTTTTTAAAAAAATATTACGGAAAAACAACAGTTGTTATATAAGAATACAAAACATAAAAAAATAGTACATACATCCAGTTAAAGTTTTTCACAAATATAATGAGAGAACGTGTTACACAGTAAAGAGAAAAATAATATTTTATAAAAGACATGAGAAAAAAAAAGAGCTCGTAAGAAAGTTAAGGGATGAGGAAATAGAGTGGAGGAGAGGGATTTTCATAATATAGTTGACCAATTCATAATTTTGATATTATAATAAAATAAACATAATTAAAGGAACATAAACTTATTACACACATTCGCATCGTGTATACTGTTAGCCGTTCGTTCGCTGTCCATTCGCTCTGCATGTCTAAACCAACGCAGCATCCCTTACTTGATTTTGTCGATGGTGCTAGTCTCAGCCTTGCAAACGTTTATAAAAATTAGAACACGTCCTATTTTTCGACAAATATTTGAACCAAGACCTACGCGCGCATAAAAATGTGCACGCACGTCCCACGCCCGTGATACTGCTAAATGTCAACGTGTTTTTGTTTTTGCATGTATCACTTTATTTATCCTCGGTCTTATTTCTTTCGTTGCACTTTTTCACCTGCTTGCCTTAGTTTTCTAGAAATAAAGATTTTCAATAAGATCGAAATTTGTTGCAACGGAACAAATTTTTGAGAAGGGAATATGGAAGTCTAGGCTTAACGGGCTCATGACCTGTAATTGGATGGTTTAAGTGGCCAATTTACACACTGTATAACATTCACTATTCTGCCTATGTCCAAACATCCACATTTCCTCAACTCTTTCATCTGTTGACTTTTGTGAAGTAAAAAAGTGGAAACCTTTATCAAGTGGGTGAGATACTCCCGGCTGAACCAATTCACCTACTAGACAACGCCTGAAAACAATTTTCTAATTTTTATACTTCTTCTTTTACCAATTAGTTAATTCAACAATGCTTTGAGTATGTCCAAATGTTTTCAGACAGGTAGAATGTTAAATGTCACACAGTGTGTTAAGTGACCACTTTAACCAGCCAATGACAAGTCATCCCTGTAAATTCCTAGACTTCCATATTTCCTTCTCAGAAATGTTTTCCTTTTCTGTTGCAACAAATTTAGATCTAGATAACTCCCTGGTGATTATTTTTGAATAATATTATATTTTTCTTTCTATTTACTTTTTGTGCATATGTATTTTTTGGATTTTTACTTTTAACAAAAAAAAAATGTTTTTTCTGTTGAATATTTAGTTAGAATATTTAGTACAATTATATTTAGTTTTTTTTTGTTAAATGTACCCTATGATTAAGGATACACCTACTTGTTCTTTTTTAAAACATTTTCTCTTTTATATGCCCATAATGTTTTTTTTTCACAATGTGTTTATTGTATGAAACTGGTGTGTCACTTATAATAATAATAATAATAGTTTATTAACAAAAATAACAATTACTTTATCTACTACATACACAGTTAGGTAATATATTTCTCTGAATCATGTCTAGTCTGCCTAACTAGGTACAACCTGTTTTAAGGCAGACATTTTTATGCAAAATAAACAATAATATTACTACCTACTAGTTAATTAACTTTACAGTTATACAATATTAATTTTTACCGTTTATTATGTAAGAATGTTTTTGGGTAAATTTTCGGATTTTTCTAGACCTAAACCCAGTCACCAATTTTTTTTTAATTCATTAAACTGAATCCGGGTCATGGTTTTGCAATGTTTGGGTAACATATTGAATATTTTGGGACCTAGAAACCTGAAATTCCTTTGCCCGAATTCAGAGTTTGTGGTAGACCCCATGACCCATCCTCTAGTTTGACTTCTGGTAGTGTGGGAGTGTTCCTTTTGGAACTTGTTAGAATAATTTGCTTTCACAAACATTATTATTCTAAAAATATAAAATTGCCTTGTATCTAAGATCTCAAATAACTTGACGCTGAATATGTACATATGAACTTTTTTATACTTTTTTCTTTTTTCGATTACCAAAACTGCCTATAAATAAATGGCGCTGTATGTGGGTATATTAATGAATAAATAAATACATTTTTAGTTGTCAGTAGTCGCATCGCCGCAAGATAGTTCGTTTTGTCAACCGTAAAACTGCCTGATATTTGTAATGCCCAAGATTTGGGACCCGGATTTATTTATTTATTTATTTATTCATTCATTCCAAATTACAAAATTAAATATTTATGAACTTATTAAGGCTTTTTAGGCTATGCCCGTGTCAAGCCACAATAAATAACAATAAAAATACATAGTAAAATTAATTAGATCAAATTATAATGACATAGAATCACAATCTAGAAAAAAAGGTAAATGTAATAAATAATCAAATTCCAAAGAATACAATGCAAAAAAGATATTCAGAAATAATTTTTAAAATATAAATTATACAAGTTAAGAATCACACATAATCAAATATACAAAATAGTGGTATCATTAAAATCAACAAAATAATAGTACAATATAGTAGTATTAAAAAAAAATAACACAAAATAAGAGCATGATTTAAATCAACAGAAAAAGAACATATATATATATATATATAAAAGCATAATTGAAATGATAATTGAGTTATGTTTTCTAGAAATTCACTCAATTATAGTAAGAAATATAAGGAATAGGAGCAATAAACCATATGCCAAATAACAGTACGTACTTAATTAAATTATACAAAAATTATTGTACAAGAAACTGCACAAGGTCTTGCGCAAGATCTTGTAGCATTTTCTGACCCATGTAATACTAGCTTTAGTCTTCTAAATAACTTATCAAACTTTTTATAGATATCGTGTAAGTTATATTATGAAATAACAATTTTATCACTCTTTTTATAATACTTTGACATAATAAATACTGATAAAAAATACTTCTAATATTAATTATTATTTATTTGTGTGTAAATAGTGTTGGGCCGTATGTCTCACGGACAAATGGTTAGCGCGTCCTGCTATGCAAGAGATCTCGGGGATCGTTCCGATCATGCTCGACATGAATTATTTGTCAGAAATTTTTGGATTATGCCCAAATGTTTGTAGATAAGGCTGGACTCAAATCCCTAAGGAGTTTGAAATTTAGAAAATTTGGAAGATTTAAATTTATTACGACGAAGAGGGAAAACATTTTTGATGAGAAATATGGATGAAAATGGCATTTACAGGGCTTCTAACATGGCCACTTTACTCATTTTATAATATACACCATTTTGCCTATGTTCAAATATCCAGTTTCCTCAACTTTTTCATCTGTTGACCTTTGTCAAGTACCTAAAAGAGCTATAACCTTTATTGATGTGGGTAAGTTTTATCTGGATGAATATTTAACCTAATAGGCAAAGCCTGAAAAATACTTTTGATTTTTTAACTTCTTTTTACATATAATAGTTTTCTTTGTATCCAGGCGAATGTAAAAACTAAAATATGTTATATGCCACTACCATGGGGAACAGGAAATCAAAATGACATAATCAGACTACAAAGACAGCTGAATAAAATATTAAAGTTAGTAAATGACATTCCCTATCCAACAGCTACTAGAGAACTCTTTAAACAAACGAAGCCATAAAATATAACTGAACTCTTTAAACTAGAATCATTAAAATGTATCCATTAATTAGCCAGTGATGTAATTGTAGACGAAGAATGAAAACTTGAAAAAAATTGTAGTAAACATGGACACAATACGAGAATATCAGAAAAATATCATAGACAACCTTCTAAAACTGACTGAAATCATAGACAACTTTCTAAGACTGACTGAAATTATACAATAAACTACCAAACAAAACTAAACAAAAGACAAACTTTTCAAAAGATGTAAAAAATATTATTATCAACAACAGAGTATGAATAAAAAATTATATATTATTTTTGTAAAATTAATGTAACAATCCGTAAGGGTTAGTAAATAAATTTCGAAAAAAAAAAAATTTTTTTTAATGCTCTAATTTTTACCGCGCGTAAGAATGCATTTTTTATCCCAGTGCCTTCACAGTTGGGAATCATCGTCAATCCCAGGCAGTTCAGGGCTCTGATTTAAATGGGAAGTTAACTTGGATCTTCAATTTTATCTACAAAGTAAAATTAAGTTTTCTGAATGAAAAGCAGAATTTACATACAATTTTTTCGTCTAAATATGTTCAAATATAAGTTACCGACGAAGATCCTTGAAATATTCATGCAAACATACTCATTTTCGTACACAGATATCGAGTTTTCTTTATAGACAGTCGAAGATAACTCTGTTGAGGCTGTAGTCTGGTAAAACGCCCGCAAAATGAAAAAATTACCGGTACCGAAAAGGGCAGGTATGAAGCTAAATAAGATATGTTTTATATGAAATATTGCAACTAGAATTAGCTTCTTTTAAAAAAAAAGAAAATAATTTTATAAAAAAAGGTTTCATCTAAAATATTTCAATAAATATTTTTTTTAAAGTATTACCGAAGGCATAATTTTACGTAGAAATAAAGAAAAATGTCACAAAAAATTATGTGATTCAAAATGCTTGTATTTCTTTTCAAAAACAAAAAATGAAATTTTGCTGCAGCCGCTTTCATGTTCAATTTATTATCTTTAAATAATTATGACAAATTTTAGTTTAATGCTTAGTCTTTACTGAGATCCCAGATACCTAAGTTTAGTAAAAAATTTAAATGGCGTAATTTGTTGGTCTACAAGTAATTATATTTTGGTTACATAAAACTTTTAAGTATATTTTTTAACAGAAATACCTTTAAAAAATATTTTTTTTATTTTTTATTATTGCGCGATTAAAAAAAACATTCGTTTTAAAATGACAAAATCGTATGATTTCCTCATTTTGCGTTCGTTTTACTGAAATCCCATTGCTTTAGTTTATTATGCCCTTAATTTTAGAATCAGAAAATATGATTTGTTGCGTTAGCGTAGTTAAAATGTGCGTTTACATATAAATTTTAAAGCGCCTTTGAGGTGATTTTTTACAAAAATCATCATCACTATCATTCCCTTTCCGCACCTAATGGGGCATAGGGCACAGCATTATTACACGTATCTTGATAATTTTTTGTAACATTAAGGTAAGGCGGCCAGCCTTACGATTCAGGTATCAGCCCAGGGAGTATGAAATATTTTTGTGTAAAAAGACCATTTTTAAATAAATTTTTTATATCAACCAAGTCGGGAATCGAACTCGAGACCTCTAACATGGTAGGCAAACGCGCTGACCATTAATTACACCACAAGGCCGACGAAATCAGCCAAATATTATTATTATTATTATTATTATTATGATAAGTACGAGTAGCAAGTAGCAAGCACTGCCACTAAATAAATTATACATTTGAAGAATAACTACCATCGAGCTTGTTTCCAGCCGTCTCTACCTTCTTCTGGTAGCCACGTTGGTAATGTTCTCATGACATGTGTTTCTGTATCGTTTATCTTTTGTCTGTTCCGGTATATCCAAAAAGAAATATATGTGCGCATGGAATAACAGTGGTCTACCTCCGCTAAGCATAATTAAAAGATATTCGAGAATTCAAAATCCAAAAAAATCAAATCAAAAATCTAAATTTAAAATTATGCACCAAAAGTTTGAAAAAAAGTCAAGATTGTACGTCATTCGATAGAAATTTTTCTGCTTTACAAGGTTCTGTTTTTATTTTTACGTTACATATATTATTTTCCACCAATGTTTTGAGTTTGTCCAGATTTTTGTAGACATGGACTGGATTAACCCCCTAGGGCAGTGGTCGGCAAACCCACTAGTCAAAGAGCCAAAGATCAGCATTACGACGATTAAGATTTCTTTTGAGGGCCAACTGTTTCCTATTCAAAGCCATCGAACCTTATGCAGTGAAAATTCCTGTGTTAACTCTCATCGCTAATTTAAATTACCGATGTATAGGAGATTTAACGACAATTGTGTTGACAATATTGATCACCAAATCCATAACATTTGAACATTTTCACCACTTGACAAATGATGCAATGCAATGCCAAGGTGTGTGTATCTTGTAATTCATTTTTTCATCGAAAATAGAAGAATACCTTTCTCACTTCGGTCATATTTATAGCGGTCATATTTATTCGGTCATATATATCAAGTTTAAATGATGCTTCTCCATGCATTCGATTACAGTATTTGCAATATCCTCAATAATTCAAAAGTCAGTAGTCCTCGAAGTTCTTTTATAGAACCCGTAGCCTAAATAAATTGAACAAAAAATGTAACTTGGGCTGTGTGAGCCGCACTCGAGTGGCAAAAGAGCCGCATGCATTTGCCGACCACTGCCCTAGGGAGCTGTTAATATGATATCAAGTATATTAATTAACATTAATATGATATTAACAGCTCCCTAAGGGGTTAAATCCGGTTCTTGTCTACAAAAATTCGGATAAACTCAAAACATTGCTGAAAATCCACCTGATCCAAGAAGTATAAAAATTTTAAAATATTTTCAGGCGTTGCCTAGTATGTGGGATAAATAATTCAATCATATGAATCTCACCCGCAACAATAAAGGTTTCAGCTGTTAAACTTCACAAACGTCAACAGGTGGAAGAATCGAAGGAATATAGATGTTCAAATATAGGTAGAATGGTAAATGTGACAGAGTGCAAAGTGGCCACTTAAACCAGCCAATGACAGGTCATAAGCCCTGTTGTTAGACTTCTTCATTCTTTTCGCTTAAATGTTCTTCATCTCAGTTGTAATATGTTGACATATTTTTTTTTTTTTTTTTTAAAAAAGAGAAATACTAGAGTTCTTATTATTTACTCAAATATTCAAATTTTCAGACCATTTCCTAATAGTCGTAAATAACTTGTGCTGGAAAAATGGAAATCGAGTTATGGTAGAGTGGGATTTGAACCTGGAACCTTTGGTCCCTGAGTCCACAATACTACTTCGGGACCACGACCCGATTCATCTAAAATTTAATTCAATTTTTGTATAATCATTTTGTATCCACAATAATAATAACCTGAGTAAAATAGCGGGATCTAATTCAAGCGTTCTCCTGTTTGTTTTTTGTTGGCTGTGTGACATTAGAGGTTCTGTATTACACAGTCTTAAATTTTAATGCTGAAAATATAACATAAATAAAAACTGGCCTTTTTGAAAGTTTTGGAGTTGGACCGTTCGTATTCTATGTTCCTCATAAGGGCAAGCCAAGGATCCCGAAGTCCTGGCAGAAAGCACATGTTGCAGAGTGTCCTTTTTTCATTCCCCTGCACACGGCACACGGCACACGTGTGGGTTGTGGATGTCTGTGTGACCTTAACATCGTCGACTACTGCTTCATTCTCCGTAAAATTATTGTATTATTTTGGATAATTCATCCAGGATTATTTTTGCGAAAATCACCTTAAGAGCGCTGTACATACAACAAGTATCCCAAAACGTCTCAGAGCAGAGAATTCTAGCAACAGAAAAAATATTTTTTTTAACATACAAAAATATGCAAAAAACTGCGAATCTATAAATTATATAATTATTTTATCTGGGGGTTAATGCTAAAAACGCATGTGTAAAATGTAAGAGGAGTAGGTGTTTTGATTGGCAACAACAAGTAATTACTTAAGGAAACTCTGCATTCCAGATGAACTAGCTGACAGACGTCTTACGCTTAGATCAGCTAAATCTACGTCGTAAGGAAAAGTTATTATACCTCTACGCAAACAGCGTACTAAATTCGGCGAACGCGCATTTGCGATCGCAGGCCCTACGGCATGGAATGCTCTCCCGGCAGAGGTGCAAAACTGTGAGAGTGAAGTGATGTTTCGGAAGAAACTTAAAACCCACTTGTTCTCTAAATCATTTAAATAAATCTGTAGCGTGAGACAACAAAATGAATTGTTTTAATTAAATTACAAATTAAAAAGCTTCAAATCAATTTATTTAACAATAGAATCACTATGTAAAGCGCCCTTGAGGTATTACGATATTACAAAAATGGCGCTATATAAGTTATCCCTAATAATAATAATCTTTCATGGCATAAACAGTCAGTCATTCCTTACAATAAACTGCGTCGAAGTCATTTTAAAATTACTCCGCCCGCGACGTCACGAGTTGTCGTCGGTGCGCTGTGCTGACACTCAAAAGTAGAACCCCGTGGCTGTCGAAATACACAAAACGTTGAAAAATATGGCTACCCGGAAACCGGAAATCTTTCACATATCAAAACACATTGATTATGACGTTTCAAAGCAGTTCATTGTTATTAATTTTCTTACACATTTTCGGGAACATTTGCAGTACAATCAAATGCTCCAATTTTTTCGCGTGGAAGAAAACATTTTTTGTGTCCAATTTCCCGTAGCACTGAACATCGTCATTACGCACACAACACAATATATATTTCGAATTTCTCAAAAGAACAACAAAATGTAATGAGAATAGGTATCTACCAGTGGCGAGCCGTGATTTATTTTTAGGTAATCTACAAAAAACATTCATTAATTTATACGTACATTTAAGTACATAATATGTAAGTAATATAATTATAAATGACATTTTTTTCTGTGGTTCTGTGAAAATCAACTCAAACAACTAATATTGTTAACCACGCGATATACGTAGCTTTATTCTCCTCTATTTAATATACGATACAATACTTGTACAAAAGTATATTAACAATTACCACAATGACACTTAGCAGTAACTGTCAACACTGAGCACTGGCCAATTTCTTTTAAAATGAATAATGCCAAAAACGGTCACTGCGAACGCCACGTGTGATACTCGTACATAATATGTCGAGAAAAATCGTCCTTCGGAAATGATGTTCGAAATACTAGTTTTCAAATAGAAAATCATGAAGTATTATTTGTATTCTGCAAGCTTGTTTTAGTACTAAAAAAGCTGACTTGGTTTAAAGATGTAAAATATAGTGTACTTTTTTGTATGGAGAAATAATCTACGGTAATCTACTAGTTTCATTGTTCACTGAGAACGGGCTGGGCGCTGGGCGCACTTCATAGATATTTTTTTGTAGGAAGATATAAACGGTGGTGGTGGTGGTGATTTATAATAAATAACAACTATTTTATTTAAGTTCCCATAAACAAATTTACTATAAAACATTATTATCGAAAGTCAAACATGATGTTTGATTTAAATTATTTATTGGCAATTCTTAGTGGAATTCCATTGTAATGATGTAATAACTTATATTTACATATAAGTTATTAATTAAAAATACTTAGTACACTTCCACTTATTTGTTCAATTATAGCGATAGAATTTTAATAAATCAGCAGATGAATACAAAAACTCACCCTTATAAGCCCCCTTAGTTGGACCCTGTACGTTGTAATAAAACAATAAATGTTTTCCATAGAATAGAATCCTCTCCTACAGTACACCACCAACACATGTTTCAATAATTTGTCCAGCTCTGTTCCATTGAAATATTGCGTATTGTATATCTTTCGACTTATCTTTAAATGTACCTACCTACACTTAAGAGAATATTTAGTTTTATATAAATTATTCTTACACTGTATAATATTCACCAGTCTGAAGATGCCCATTAGAGGGTGAAAGCGCTAATTTTTCAAACAAATAAATGGAAGTGTACCAAGTATTTTTAATAAATAACTACTACTACTATCACGCCATTTCTCCGTAGGAGTAGACAGAGAGAATGGACCGCCACACACGTCTGTCCTGGCATATATTCCTACATGACCAGGCGTGCTATTGTGAACCACTCTGAGAAAACAGTTTTTCTCGTTTATTTTGTATGTAAATACACGAGATAATACGGCCACGAGAGCGTTTGGAATACCATCCCAGACTTAAGATTTTGGTTTATCTGATCATACCACGTCTTCCTTGGTCGTCCTCGTCTCACGTTACTGTTCATTTTTGCCGTATTTAAAAAAAAATCTGATTACAAATTTAAATACAATATTACTAGTGAATACAATTTTTACATTATGTAAATATGTACATATATTTACATTAACATTATAAACTTGTTTTACCATTCTTTCGTCGTCCATTCGTTCTACATGACCGAACCATCTCAGAGACCCTTTCTTAATCTTATCAGTTGTACTTGACTCAGATTCACACTCTCGCCTGATTTATTTGTAAATATAAGTTATTACATAATTTCATACTTAATGGTAAGCTGTGCATAATCGCCTATTTTGACGATTCGCCCATGGTATCTATGGATGATTGTATCTGTGTTTATGCCGCTATTGTTTTGTGAGTTTGGAGTGTGGTCTGTGGAGTATGGTATATTGAGTGATGAAATGCTAAATATCATTAATGTCAATGACAGTAGACAATAGACAATCGATGAAGATGAGTATATTTTTGCTCCTTGGCGCGATTTGTATGGAATCCATCCCTTGCAATTTTGATATCTTTCTTCTGATTTGAATCCAAAGTGATCGCGAATTGCAATCATAACAAATCGTAGCTTCGCATTGCACGACATTCCAAGTCTGCATTTTATAAATAGATTTCCCTCCAATCCTCGGTCGCGAGACCAGAGACCAAACTTTACTTGCCCAACGCGTATTTCTGTCTTGTATTTTATGTTATTTTGCATTCATTACTCTATTTTAGTTATCTTTCTCGAAATGAGGAAATTCAGCCCAACGGGAAATTGGATATAAAAATGTTTTCTTACACGCTCTAAAAATTAGAACGTTTAATTGTACGGCGTTTCTAGAAAATGCACGAAAAAAAATCAACTACTACCTTACAAGCTCTTAAAATTTAACCTATTGTAGTGTTGTGATAGGTTTTTGGTTTCTGGTCACAGGCGAATAGGGGTAGGCAGAGACAATGGACCGCCACACACGTCTATCCTGGCATATATTCCTAGCTTTTTCCACATTCATACATCTTGTCATACATGCCCTTCGGTTCTGTCTGCTTTTGACATGACCAGATTAAAGATTTTGGTTTATCTGATCATGCCACGTCTTCTTTGTCTCACGTTACCGTTCATTTTCGCGCTATATATATGTTTTACCATTCTTTCGTCGTCCATTCGTTCTACGCGACCAAACCATCTCAGAGACCCTTTCTTAATCTTATCAATTATACTTGACTCAGATTTACACTCTCGCCTGATTTCACCATGTTTCACTTCCATACATAAGTGTTAGAACTAAAACTCCGTTGTGCACTCCCAGTTTAGCTTCGATTGACATAGTTTTTATTAGCAATTACTGTGCTTAGTGCTCCGTTCATTTTGTTGCCCGCATTCGCTCTCCTTTTAACACCTTTTTCTACTATTCCATCTCTTGGAAACATGCTTCCCAGATACACAAATTCTTCGACTTGTTTAAGACAGTCGTTGTTTACATTTATTATGCAGTCAGTAACCTCAAAGTTTTACAATATTGATTCCACCGCAAACAATGTTCCTCGACTCTTCACTGCTAAATTTCTGAATGAATTATTTTTCACATCATACGATTCTATTTAGCAGTTTCCAAACAGCATTTTAACATGTAAAAACAGAGATAGTGAACATTTTGAAGAAGGAAATATAGAAGTCTAGGCATTTATACTAGTTATTACCTGTCATTGGCTGTATGGATGTTCAAACATAGGCAAAAATGGTGAATGTTACACAATGTGTAAAGTAGTCACTTAAACCAGCCAAGGTCATAAGCCTCTCATTTCCTACTCTAAATGTTCTCCATCTTACTTATAATATGTTACTATTATTAACTCCCTAGGGGGTGAACTCCAGTACTTGTCTACAAACATTAAGTTAAACTCAAAATATTGTTGAACAACGATTTATACTAAATATCGTAATTTGTATGCTATTAGAAATGATAGTTTTGGTGTTTTATTTTTTGTCCAACATTCCTTCGGAAAATACCACGATGTTTTTTTCGCTGACATTTTTGTGGCTTATCTTAATTACCAATTTGATTTTAAGATTTCATTTCATTCTTTAAAGTGAGTTTTTCGTCGGTCAGGTGTAAAAAAATTCGCATTCTCGAGTAAGTTTGTTTCAAGCTGAGTGAATTCCTACCCACGCTTGCAAATGTGCTCCCAGCATCCATTTCATTAAACTGCCGACCTGTGTCATTGTCACCTGAAATTTGGCAGTATAATGGATCACGGGTCCGCCCATTTAAATAAAAAAAGGTATATTCTTGTCACCTGTCTAACTTCATATTTTGAATACAACTTCTTTGGCTACGTTGCCAAGTCTGCCATCGTAAGAAGCGACGTTGCCGCACCTCGAACGGTAGACGTAAGCAATCAAAATACCAAATTTTCAATGTATTCAGATACATTTAATTTATTTTGACTTTTGCATAGTCTATTTTTAATACAGTTTAGAAATACACGACTATCAAATAAGCCAACAATAAAAATATTGCCTGCTAAGCTCAACAGTTGTTTATTATTTTTCTGCATTTTTTCGGTGCCTAAATTTAATATAATTTATTTATTTATTTATTCATTTACACGCCTTGCGGGCTTTTACATATATTAGAAATTATATTCAAGCGCAGCAGTGAAACATAAGTTTGTAAATTTAGTTAAAATTAAAAATAACCTAAGAAAAACTGAAAGATACAATAATAAGTAAAAATAAGGAAATGTACCAACATAGGTATATGGATGTACATAGAAAAATATTTAATAAATTTACATATGAAAACATACACACATACATACACATGCATATGCATACAACACACACACATACATGTATATATATATGCATGCATATGCATGTACATATATATACATACACATACATGCACATACATATATATACACATAAGTTTATACATCATTATAGAGATACATGAAAAAAAAAAATAGTAAATAAAGAACAATATTAAGAAATTTTATACAAATTAATTAATAACCTTTTGAATACTTAACCTATATTTATATAAAGGCAGACGAAATATATCAACTTCACCATACTCGTTACCTAGCCGGTGTAGTCTAGGTATTGGTGAATTGTAATAATAATTATGACTGCCATAAATGTAAACATGATTTTTTTAGTATCTACATTTACAGGACCCTTTTGCATATAAAATCAGGAAGTATTTAACAGCATACATTTTATATGAATCCATTAAAACCGTTTAAGAATGCGTCAGCTTTTGACGCGAAAGTACCAAAATTTTGCTATTTAGAACACTACACCCATAATTAATAAATTACAAGTGCTGCTATAAATGAACTGACATTTATTGATAAATACATAATATTTCAAATATCTGTCTTCTAATAACATACAAAATGATCAATCAAACCGCTCATACGCGCGTTTGTGTAATATTCATGTAAAAAAGTGAATTGAACAGGAATGTTGCGTCTCATAAAACGAAATAATACGGACCAAAATGGACACCAAATCGTTGGAACAATAAGCAGAATCTCCCAGTAACTACACACGTGCGTTTCCAGAAATTATCAAGTTGCCAGTGCCCCAGTGGGCCACATGACGACGGTATCTACCTACTGTCTACAAAAACTTATCTTCGGTCATCTTTATTATTATTATTATTATGGATAACTTGTATAGCGCCATTTTCGTAACAAAATACCTCAAGGGCGCTTTACATGGTGATTCTTTTAAATTTGTAATTTAATTAAAATAATTTATTTTGTTGTCACATGCTACGGATTTATTCAAATGATTTAGAGAACAAGTGGGTTTTAAGTTTTTTCCGAAACATCACTTCACTTTCACAGCCTCGCACCTCTGCTGGGAGAGCATTCCATGCCATAGGGCCTGCGACCGCAAATGCGCGTTCACTAAATTTAGTGCGCTGTTTGCGTAGAGGTATAATAACTTTTCCTCTCGCCGTAGACGTAGCTGATCTAAGCGTTAGACGCCTGTCAGCTAGTTCATCTGGAATGCATAGTTCCCTTAGATATTCCGGAGCAGAGTTGTGCAGTGACTTATACATAAGCCAACAGAGTTTGTATTCGACCCTCTGTGGAAAACGTAGCCAGTGTAGTTTCCGAAGTAGTGGAGTGATATGACTGAACTTAGAGATTCCGAAAATAAGTCTCGCTGCGGCATTCAATACAGATTGTAGGCGAGTCATTTTGTTCATTGGTAAACCTGCATAGATACCATTACAATAATCGACTCTAGACACTACAAACGCATTTATTAATTGACGGGCGGCATCAACCTATCTCCCTTTGTTAACTATGGAGTTGAAACAGTGTTTTGTTTATTTAGTTTTTTATTGCTTACTTCTTGGCATGAACACTTGATAAATTTACTACAATGCTCTATTTTTTGTAAATTTATTGATATCATTTTAACTTTGCTGGAATTCCACTCGTCCATGCGCTTTGTAGCTGCACGATGATTGATTATCTAGCTTTCATATATCAGCTTAAAAAAACCTAAATTTTGTAAATGGGGTCTAGAATTCCAATCGTCTATACGCTTAGTGACGTGTTGTAATCTTACTCCTTTTTATTACTCATATTTTTATTTTTTTAAATATCATTAATACAATAAACTTATTTGTCAATTTTTAACATGTGTAAATGGGGGCTAAATTTCTAACTGTCTATGCGCTCTGTAGCTGCAAGACGTCCTGTCATCTAGCTCGGATCTGTTATATTTTTTTATTGATCTTAATTGAAAACGAGGAACTAGAATCCCAACCGTCCATGCGCTCTGTAGCTGCAAGACGTACTGGGATATTTATTAATTGTACAGCGCCCTTGAGGTGATTTTCACAAAAGAGGCGCTATATAAATTATCCAACTATATATGTATATATATAATATATTCACCATCACAGATTGATTCGTTCTTCGTGATGACCCACGTTACACGTGTATATATCGTTTTAATGATTTGTTCCAAGTGTTGAGGATTTTCAACTATGCACCAAGCTAGAAGGTGTTTGTTTGTTGACGGATGCTAAAAACACGCTCAGTTTGATTGAATTACAGCGGAAATAAGATGTGTTTAATGAATGCATTTCGAGTATTATTTAATTTATTTTGTCTGGGATTATGAACTGATTTTTTAATAGAATGTTTTAACAGGCGCACGGAACACGTTCGTTACGTAAGTTTCTCCATTTATTTACCATGAGATTTCTAAATATTAATTTTTAAATTTCATTAACCTTACTATCCGTTTAGAATGAGGAAGTTCAGTGTTATTTTATTTGTTAATAGATTATCAAACTAAGTCAAAAAAGCTTTTTATTTATTTTTATGTATCGTATTATCAGCGCTATGATTTTTCTAAGAAATTACTCCGTCTGTGACGTCTTAAGTTCTCTACGGTGTGTTGTCCTGATCGGTGGGTTGGCTTCTCGGTAACCGAAAATGTATCACAACACTTTGTCATTGATTGATTTTGGAGAACTAGTGACGTCGTTCAAAGTAGTTCATTTTTATCAAAATCTTTTTTTTTTTAATTTATACATTTCCGAGAAAATTTTCCGTACTATTAAATGTTCTATTTTTTACCACGCGTAAGAAAACATTTTTTAAGTCTATTTTTTATTTTTAAACGTATAAAATGTATAAAAACGCGAAACCGGCTTGTCAGCGGGTCTTATTTTTCCTTTTCAAAGAAAAAAGTAAAAGAAATTATATAAATTAAAAAAGTTATCTGAACATTATTAAGAACTAAAAGCAGACGTATTTTCCACACAAAATATATTTACAAAAATTTCAATAGTTGACTGTTAACATAAAATAATAATCAATATTAACATAAAATAATAATCTATTTTAACGCTCATCTTAGACCCTTAAATGTTCTACAGAAAAAAAAAAAAATTGTACTATATAAACTATCCTTGTTCTCAACTACCGAACTGTTCAAAGAATTTAATGTTTTAAGAGTGGAGGATATCTACGGAAAGTGTTGTATGCTCCAGCTGCATAAGGAGAGCCTCCCATCGGACCGTATTACGGGAAGGTTAAGAACAGGATGCCTCGCTCTACAGAGAATTAAAACTACCACGGCCAAACATCATTATACTTACATGGGACGGAAGCTTTTCAATAATTTACCACAAAATCTACGTCAAGAAATAAATTACGGAAAATTTAAGAATAAATTAAAGAAAAGCTTCCTGACATAATTAACATTAACCGTATTTTGAAAATTAAAGTGTATGTATAGTATATGGCTGTGTATACTATAAATTTATAAATTTTGTGTTTTTTTTTTTTTTTTACTTATTATTATTAAGTTTTCTAAATTTTTGTGTTTAATTTTTTATTTATTTTATTATTTTGTTTTGCATTTTTTTGTTTCTTTTTATAATATTTTGTAAAATTGCCAAACACAAGATCCAGACTCTTTTTTGGCAAGTTGAACCTTAATTGTACCATTTTTAAATAAAGGTTTTTATTGAAAAAAAATAAAGCCTAAAGATCTGCTTAGGAATCTTATTTAAAATTGTACGAATTAAATAATGAAGTGTTTTTTTACCATACTTGTTTAAAAACCTCGGTACTGACGAAGCTTCACGTTGTGCTAGCCTTGTATAGTATACCAAAATATCAAACTAATAAACTTTAATCTGTTTTCAATGCAGCAGCAAGGCTTATTACGGAAGCAAAAAAATATTCTCACATCTCACATCTTCGAGATTTGCACTGGTTAAAAAACCCAGAGAGAATAAAATACAAGCTTTGTTGGACAGTATTCAAATCCTATCGGACCTTTGTATTCGGGAAAATACATGTCAAAGAAAATCTGCTCTTAGGTCAGCATTTGATTCAGGAAGAGGAAAACTTGTCGAAATCCGGCGCTCCCCAAACACTAGATTTGGAGATCGTGCTTTTGCCGCCGCCGGCCCCTCTGCCTGGAACCAATTGCCTTCAAACTTACGAATCATCGACAGTCCCAGTCAGTTCAGATCCCAACTAAAATCCCACTTCTTTAGACTATCATACCCTCAATTTTAAATCTGGAAATATAATATATCACTTTAGTTTAGTTAAAATGTAAGTTTAGGTATACAATTGTAAAGCGCCCTTGAGGTGATTTTTTACAAAAATGGCGCTATATAAATCAGCCAAATATTATTATTATTATTATTGTTTTATGTATAAGTATATGTTTCTAATATCTGACCCTTAAATGCCTTTTGTTAGATGTTATAATAATTCTACTTATCCCTTGTACACTCACTAGCTTCCATTATAATCGCGGTCTAGCCTGAGATACGTCGTTTGGACTGAAATTGTAGAACTTCGTCACGCGAAATGGAAGAATTCTGTTGGAATTATTGAACGTCCCTCCGGCGATCCTCATCACAGAACTCCATGGCGCTGTGTAAAAAATACTACGCATTTCTCGTTTCGCGCTTGTGTATGTGCATATGTATGTTTTTATTTATCCGGTGTCCCGTTTCGCACAAGGCCAAATGGACCATTTGAGTTTTACATAAATATTCCGATTGAAAATACGCGGCTGCTTCCATTCTTTTCACTGATTCACCGAGCTGGAAATACTAGTCACAGTCGTGCCGTTACGTCACGTCTCTCATCTCCCAGTCTCTTTACTCGTCCTGTCCCCTGAGCACATTTTTGCCTCCCACTCGGGAATTTGTCCAGCGCTCGACCATCGCGAAACGCCATTAGGATACATTGTCAGCGAATGAGGAATTTCAGCGGTTTAAAAAAAAAAGAAAAATGTAAAAAAATTGTCGGGGTTGTGGTCCCGTGGCTAGTGTCTCGGACTCACGGATCAAAGTTCCGTGGTTCAAACCCCACTCCACCCCAACTTGATTCCTATTTTCTAATAGTGAGTTATTTACAACTCGTTGAAAATGGCCCTCAAAATGAAATATTTTTGTAAATTATAAGAATGCAAATATTTTTTTTTTTTAAGTATCATCCATTTTGAATCTAGAAAAAAGTGTCATAAAGTAGATTCTTACATAAATAATGAACAACTAACTGAAATTGAACATGTAAAATATTAGGAATAACAATAGACAGACAATTGACATGGACAATTCATATCAACAATTTAATTAGCAAAGCGGCGGCATTTCTGACTCTTTTTTAAAAAATCAAAAACTTTGTTCCAAAAACGGAAAAAACTCAAATAGGTTTAATGCAACTACTATGGGGAACAGGAAATCAAAATGCCATAAACAGACTACAAAGACAGCAAAATAAAATATCAAAGTTAGTACATGACCTACCCTATCTAACAGCAACTAAAGAACTTTTTAAACAAACTAAACAATTAAATGTAACTGAACTCTTTAAACTAGAATCCTTAAATTTTATTCATAAATTAGCCACCGATGTAATAGTAGACGAAGAATTAAAACTTGAAAAAAACAGTTGTAAACATGAACACAATACAAGAATATCAGAAACATATCATATTCAACAACCTTCTAAAACGAGAAAAGGACAATCGAGACTAATAAACCATGGACTGAAATTATACAATAAACTACCAGACAAAACTAAACAAAATATGTTAAAAATATTATTATTAACAGTAGAATGTGAATTTTAAAAGTAAAAATATTTTGTTAAATGTATGTAACCCGTAAGGGTTTATCAATGAAAAATGAAAAAAAAAAAAAATTAAAAAATAAAAAAAAGTTATCAGACTATGAAACTGAGCCCCTAAAACAATATTTTTATGCATCGCATTATCATCGCTATGATTTTTTTGTAATTTTTAAATTACTCCGCCTGTGACGTTACGAGTAACTCCACGTTAATCCACTAAATATTTTTCAAAAATCCGGCACGGAAATCGAAAATTTATCACAACTCGCTATCACGCCATTTCCCCGTAGGGGTAGGCAGAGAGGATGGACCCCGCACGTCTATCCTGGTACGCATCCCTAGCGTCTTCCACATTTATACATATTGTATTACATGCTCTTCGGTTCTGCCTGCTTTTGACATGGCCAAACTTAAAATTTTGGTTAATCTGATCATGTCACGAGAAACTTCGCCGTTCAATTAAATGATAAAATTTTTACGGCGCGTAAAAACACATTTTTAAATCCAATTGCCCGCAGCGCTGAACTTCCTCATTGTAGCGCTCCGGAGCTAGCAGCATCTTGGAGAGATAAAACAAACTAGGCCAAGATTAACTGCCAAAAAAACAAAAGCCGGGAAATAAACGATGGACTCAAACAATGTTAGTCCGACATTTCTCGCCATAAATCTTCCGAACTTGTTTACGCAAAATATGCTTCGGTTGTAAGTGATACAAGACATTGGGATTGAGGTGACGGAACTTTCGGATATTTGCGTAATTCATTCTAGGAGTTGAGATGAATCGGCAGCTTTATGACTGAAACCATCCTGCCTACGTAGTTTCCATTCATCAGCTGCAGTATTCTTCTTTCACAAAGTAAAAATATACCCTTTTGTTTTCGTCCCATCATTGTTGATCGCCAGCTAGAACTCGTGATCGTGATCGATGTTGTCTCTCCTTAAATGTAATATCTTCGCATTCGAATCGGGTTGTGGTCCCGTGAAGTTCGAACCCCAACCCCAACTCGTTCCCATTTCTCTAATAGTGTGTTTTTTTCCACTCTTAAATGGCCCCCAAAATTGAAATACTTGGGTAAACTATGAGATCGCCAATATTTCACGTTTGAATAAAAAAAAATATTCAAGAAATCTTACAAAACTAAATAACAAACAATTACGTTGTATTCTAATGAAGATTCTACATTTGTAATACCCGCTAACCGGACATATTTTTATGATTTATATTTATATATTTAACAAATACCATCTGTTTTTTCTAACGTGCTTCAATAACAGTCCGACTATATAACCACATGTTGTAGTAAACGATAAGATAATAAATAAATAGCATTGCGTACATAAACTAAGAACCTATTTATTTCAGTGTTTTGTGGTCTTTAGCCTTGGCTTCTTTATGAAAAATATTATTATCACGTTATATTTCTTGCCTAATTTATTGATTTAACTTTTAATTTTAATTTCTGTTGTTAGCCGATAATTTTATTTCTTTTTCCCTACCACGTCTACGCTATGCTATCTATTATCGTGCGTTCATTTTCGTATTGTGTATTTCATCAATATTTTAAAGGAATTATTGGTCGTATTGGTACTGTGGTAGTGTTGCGGACTGTATCAAGAAACATTTGGCGGTTAAGATTTTTATTTGGAGGAAGAAAAATATTATCGCCATTTTATTTTTAAACAGCCTGAAAACACCTTTGGTTTTTACCCAAAAGAACTGTATGTAAAATACGTTATTTGACCAAAAGGCACGGTAAAATACCATAATTTTACGTTAATTTTCACAAACAATGGTAATTTTACCGTGGAACATGGAGACATTTTATTTATTTTTTTACTAAGTTTATCTTACGTAGACGCACAGTTTTAAGTTTATTCGGACAAAAAATATGTTAGTTGAAGTGTAAAAACTGTTTACTGACATTAAGATGACGTCAATTTTATAAATTGCCAACTAAAAATCTCCTATTAGTTTTTGCTACTTTAAAAAAAGTTATTAGCTTTTTATAATTATATTTCAAGACATTGATTATGTATCGTATTATACAAATGATTCCTTCAAAAAAGCTAGTGATCTCGCAGTCGCGTGTTCTGATAAAAGTATTGAAATTTAAAAATATACAGCTGGTATTAGAAGTACTTAAAACAGTGTACATTATAATATAAAAAATAATTTTATATTACATAATGCTACTTCAGGTTTGCCTGCTTTACACGGCATCGGTTCTCGACGTCCTGGACATCCGCTTCTAACTGCAGTTCATGTCAGAACTACGAGATGCGAACCTGACTTGTGAGGATACACAGGGGCTGGCAACCGACCGAGATGCCTTGGGGATCTTTGTGAACACCATATGCTCCAACTAGGGAGCGGACATGGAATGATACGATGATGATGACTTTAGGTTGGTGAACTATCGGATGATTAGTAAAAAGTTAGTGCAAATACCGCTTTTCTGCTATTTTAATAAAATCTATTTTACGTTCAAACGTATCGTAATGTATCTTGGAAAGTGTTGGTGCGGAAAAAAAATTATGACGATTTGTAAGTAAATTTTATTTTATCAGACTTTTGTATAATTTTTATTATAAAATCTATAGGGACGTAATTTTTGGAAAAAAACAAAATGATTTTTTCATAATGGCGGCATGGCCGTGGTCGTTCAAGGTCTCAAACTTAAAGTTTTACTAAGGGCCATGCCCACCGATCCTGTTAAGTTTCAAAACATCATAACCTTTTTTATTTAAAAAAGTACGTAACGAATGACCTTGAACGTCTCATACATAAATCTCGACAACCACTCAATGGATCTAAATCTGGTTTTCACTGTCATGTAACGTGTCCTAAATCAAAACGTTCTCCGAAAATTACCGTAAAATACCGTATTTTACCAAAATCTGGCAAAATTACCGTAAAATACCGAGGTAATTTTACCGCTTTTAATCTCTGAATTGGACACACTCAGCACTCCAAGGTGATGGGTAGGTGTCTTACCTTTTACACATTGCCTTGAGTTTGTTTTAGTTGTAAATTTAACATTGGAACTACGCTTATTAAATTGTTTCCAATTAAATACACGTTCAACTATGTTTACTTTCCGGCCCAGTGATGTAAGGCGGAAAAAAACATCCCCAAGGCATCACTGTCGGGTGCCAGCTCCTGTGCATCCTCGCAAGTCAGGTTCGCGTCTCGTAGTTATGGCATGAACTGCCAACTAAGTTAGCAGCGGGCGTCCAGGACACCGAGAACCTGATGCCTTGTAAAGTAGTCAAACCTGAAGTAGCATTATGTATTATAAAATTATTTTTATAATATAATGTACACTGTTTGAAGTATTTGTAATACCCACCAGCTGTATATTTTAAAATTTAAATACTATGCGACTGCGTGACCACTACTTTAGATCACATATAGATATGCTACAGTTTATTTTAAAATGTAGTGCCCTATGCGTCACTGGGTGCGGATAAGGGTTTGACCACGATGATGAAACTTTAAAACCTCATCTTTTTCACATAAAAACAGCTTTTTTATGTATATTTGTGGCCGCAACTGCATCGCTGTCATAATATTATAACTTTTTTGAGGGAATCGATTGTATGACTAACTGGTAAATGACTAATATGTATTTATAAATGTAAAATGTAATAATGTATAAAGTATCAATGATGTGTATAAACTTAATATATATGTATATGTATGTATAAAACATAATATAAATATGTATGTGCGAATATATATGTATATATGTGTGTGAATGTATGGTTATGAATGCATTACAAGTGCCTCGACTCAACACGGATTTTCTAGCGAGTCGGAGCAAGTTCACAGACATGGGTCGTTCCTGATTGTGTCGCTATAAACTGTGTCTCTGTCCTTAACAAATGTATGTATAATGTAATAAATAAATAAAATGACACAAAATATGATCAACGGTCTTGAAATATAATTGTCAAAAAGCTAATAAAGGTTTTAAGTTCGCAATTTATAAAAATGACGTCATCTTAATGTCAGTTAACAGTTTTTACACTTCGACTAATATATTATTTGTCCGAATAAAGCTAAAACTGTGCGTCTAGGTGAGATAAACTGATTTTAAAAAATAAATAAAAAGTCTCCACGTTCCACGGTAAAATTACCGTCGTTTATGAAAATTATTGTAAAATTACGTAATTTTACATCCATAATCCGGCCTTGCCCGGAATTAAAATATGATGACAAAAGATAAAGTAAAATAAATCAAAAACTTTATGATTTAAGTAATACAAATTGTACAAAAAATAACTCATTTAATCGATGTATTTTTATTTAGGTCCACGAGTTCATTTTTTTTATGAAGTAAATGACAAAACACCCAATCTTGCGAGGAATAGAACCCGGTCCCCCGAGTGAGAAGCCTGTTTCTCGGTTATCGGACAGTGTCTAGGCCATAGACGGATGACGCCCAGTTTAATTTAAAGTTTTAAGCTGTCATATTACTCCTCATTTGATATGTTCAACTTACGGCCGCCGTGCGCCGCTCGGCGTCCCGAAATTGTGCCGACGTTTAAATTTGACTTATGAAATGTTTACGAGCCCAGAATAGCGCGGCAGGCCGACGAACCCACAGGAAGCGGTCGACAGGAAGTGCCCTCCTCCTCCTCTGCCCCTCACACCTCACCTCTTCCAGAGGCGGGCTCGAGGCTCGACCGCCGACCGGGACCAGTCAATAGTCAGAATCCGTCCACGTCAGCACTCCGCACCATTCAGCCACTCTATAACCGTGAGATTATAACGACTATACCGTAAGAAGACGCAAATCTCACGAACAGATTTGAGACAAACATTTTAGCGGCAGACAGAGATAAAAATAAATAGTTGAGCATCAACGCGGAATGCCCGTTCATCGCTCTGTATGTTGACCTTGAGACTACGCTAGTGTGCTGTACTCGAGTTGTCTTCCGAACGCTTTGTCTATCTCGCCTTCATCCATCCATCCACCCTCCAGCAATGTGAATTGATAATTCAACAATAAATCTGGAATTATATTACCGTGACTAACGCGTCAGAATCTCCAAAAGTAATAAATCAACATTAAGTACACCTACAACTTCATTTTGTAAATTTCAAGTCAGCTTTTAATAAAATGTAAATTGTCAAGAATTCACTTGTTTCTCTTAATGTTTATATTAAAATATTTGGAATGCCGCTATCGACAAATAATACCTACAACAATATCACCGCCCGTGTCTCTATACGGGGCTTACGTAATATCTGCCGGTTGACCTAATTGTGATGGGTCAGGCTTAGGAATTTTATATCTCCCCCGCGTCCGAAATATCATATCCTCCATCACACGAAGAGACTTAATCTAAGTTTATTCTCGATCTTTCGGCTCGAGAGTAATTCAAATTCCGATAATGTATCCATTGCCCCAGTGAGTCGAGCTTCGTCGCTGTTCATCGCCCGTTACTTCTGATGTCTCTACCTGCGTGGTTCCCTGCGAAAGTAACCCGGCACTCGACGTAAAGGCGGGTCTTAAGCCGAAATATATGAAAGTGTAACGTATCGGCCATTCGCCCTTTGCTGTTGGGTGGCTTTGTTTCGAATCGAACGCTACAATTGCGCGGCTCGCGGCGATTCGGGCTTCGCTTCCGTATAGGGACCCACTTCTCATTGAATAATTGGTCTCCGTAGCCTTCGCCGTGTTATGTCAATAAAAACGCACTTCGAAGTTGTCATAATCGAGGTCGTGTCTAACTGTGGAAAGTCGATGGTTACCGCTAACGGTATTGAACCGGGAGCCCAGCGAAAGTTCGGATTCGCCAGATCGAGATAGCGCACGCGGCCTTGCCGGGTCACCCGAGTTATCGGACCGAAGCGTAATAAATATCGGACACCTACTCGGAGGAATCTTCCGCGGGTCCTTCTTTCGAGTGGTGTAAGGTGCGGTTGCGCGTAGGCGGGCTCCGCTGAAAACGGACGATAGGCTAGAGGTGTGTAGCGTACAGCCTATACCTAGTTAGAGTATAGACATAGACTATGGACGCACCTGTATAAATGTTGGAATCTCACTCAAAGGTACTAGTTGCGTATTTGCATACTTGAATGACACTCCTGCTGGCACGGCGTGTTGATTTTTTTATTGAAAGAACATGCGGAATCTCGCATAATGATTACACTATTATACAAGTCATTATGACCCGATCGGTGGTTTGTCTCCGAATTCCTGGTTAATTATGTATGACGATTTAAGGACCATTTTACAACTTGTTCGTTGTAATACGCGAACTGCTTCGAACTGTGAAGAAGAGAAAAATGTCATATACCTTTATAAAAATGCACGATTCATCGTGGTTTCTCGAATACGAACTGCTAACACACGCGCACTCGAAAGTAAGGAACAACTCGAATCTATAAATTTGGACTTAATAATTATCCCATGCTTCACACGAACCTTCATAGTATATTCTACGGATACGCACTTGATTAACGAAGTTCTCGCGTGATGGAATAGAGGACTGCAGGACCACTCACTTCAGCCCTGAGGCTCACTGAGGTGCTCACTGCCCGCGCCGCCCACACTCCCTGCTCCCTTCACTGTCCCGCCATGTGGTGTGCTGGTGTGCTGGTGTGCGGTGTGTGGTGTCGGCCTGCCGAGGGCCTGCGCCCGCCGCACATCACGGTACGTGCATGGAATGGAATGCAACAATACACAACCTAAGGTGTTGTCGAAAAAGGCACAATGGGTCAGTTTAATTTAGATCAGAGCGCCGTAATATTGAATCAGATATGGTGTCATGGCTTATCCTAGGGTAAAATTAAGGTTAACGATCCTAAACTTTGTGGTGTATTTGCATTAAATGAGTTATTAGCGATCGAGTACGGGTTTAATAAGAAGCGAGTTTAAAAAACATCGATTCATGTCGGTTTGTATTCGTATGAATGAATAACGACGTTGATTGATACATTAGTTCGTTCAAATTCGAACCGAACGTTTAGCATAATATTCAACTTTTGTACCTACCCGTGATTGTATTAGTTTATAATGTGTATACTTGCACATTATATTATTACATTACATACATTTATGTACAACTGTACAGTGTACAGTGTACACGCTATATGCGTGTATGCAGACAAGCACACTGTTGCCATACCAGTAATGAATGGTTTCATTCATCGTTGTGTCTGTTAACTGTCATACTTCATAAGTTGTTTAAAGAAAACGTTATCGAGAGAAATAATTTATCAGTTTATATCAGCAATTTATGTACGTTGTTATTTGATCATACACAGATATCCTTTTTTAGATTCTGTATTGTGGGTATTACTGTGTATTATTTATCTGATTTAATAGCTTCTGCAAAAACAAACGTTGCCTTCATGCTTCATGGCTCAACACTGGTGGATATTATTTTGCTCGAGCTACCCAAATACTGATTTTATAACAAATCTACGTGATAATTATATTTTATTGTACGATATTTTGTACTGTTTTCAATCAATATTACACTTTCGTTAAATAAAATGGTAAATTCATGTATCTGCTGGTTATGGTTCGTATTCATATCGTTACAATATACACATACGAGTATAATATAACTATTCCATCATCCTCTTTCCATGGTAATTATAGCGTGTAGCCAAGATTACTCCATTTATGTCACTGAAAACACCATACCAGCCATCGCCGATGAACTTCTGCACAATCGATTTCGTTCACCAATAATTTCAGAAGCTCGGGTGAACATTATTTCTCGGCCAAACTCACCGAGGAGAAAGACGCTTCCTCCTTCGCTTTCTCGATCCTATGAATTGCTTTGCAGCAAAGTCCCGCATCTTGTCCTCCACTGCGCTCTATTTTCCGCAGCCAATGAGATGCAGTTCAAGTCCTCGTACACTTGTTCTAAATACGTCCCTTCAGCCATTCCTTCAATTATGTCTCGCAGAAGACCCTCGTGGCGCATAACGTGGTCGATCCACCGGGCTCGCCTCTCTGCGATGGTTTTGATTAGGTGCCTCTTATCTTCGAATCTACCGAGAACCTCGTAATTTTTATGTGGTCACACCATGAGATTCCCAATATTCTTCTGTAGCACCGCATCTCAAAGGCCTCTAATCTTTTTCTATTTCTTTCGGTAAGGCACCGTGTCTCACAGCCGAGCACTTAGGTATATGCTCCATACAGTTTAATGACGCTATTTCCATAAAAATCTAAATATTTTTCAAAGTAAATCTGCATCGAAGTACAAAATATCAAAACAACAGGTTAGGAGAACAATTTTTTCGCGATCGGACAATTATTTCCAGGCTGTTCGTTATCCGTAGCTGTCAGTCACATCGTATAATTCAAAATATTTTTTTACGAATTTCGACATCCATGTTTGAGGAATGAGAATGTCGTAGTGTTATCGGCTATTTTTCATGTAGTAAGTTGAAATACAATTTTTTATCAAACTGTTATCTGAGTCGGTCGCCATATTGTAAGTAGACAGTATTCTATGGATGCTGCATCCGATAACCCCTTTGTAAAGTTCGGTACGCTGTGAAATTATTGTAATTTAGTTTTTTTGCCAAGTTAGTATCGTCTTCCTGATACCCGTCTTATTTATATTGCTCGTAATAAATCCTGTATCTTAATTTCTTTTACAAGTAATGTGTACATGTACGGTGATGTTTGCATTACGCTGGTTCACATACTCGAAACTGTTCATATTGGTAGCATTTTTTAATATTTATCTATGTAGTTTGGTAACCTTTTGACTGTTTTAACGAGATACCCTATATTTTACAAAAACTAATTTGTTTTCTTTGACAAAACTTTAACAAATAATGTAGATATCTCTGACGGTTGTCAGTGGTCAAATCAAATCCCTTTACTGGCAATGGAACAAGAATTACATTCCATCACAAATAATAATGTTTCATGAATTTTACGATCAATACACGATACGATCAGTATATTATATTGTGTTTATCGAAAGTATTAAATGGCTATTTGAAATGCTAATGCGAACTGTTGATCATTTCCAGTCACGGTTGCTGAAAGTGTTTATTTCGAATTCAGTGAAATTGTAGATGAAAGTAACGTAATGACTTGTAAAATAATTCACTTTTGTTTTATTATTGCTCGCTAACTGCTTATTTATTACCTGTTGTTCGAGGTAGATTTCAATGCATAAATTGTTTATAAGACATTAATAATCTCACAGCATTTTTATTAATATTCCGTGTTATTTAAACTTCTTGCCAAAGTTATTATTTTATTTTGAATCTTGAAATAGGGGCACACATATTCTTATGTGCGCTCTAAAGATAACAATGTACATATCGTGGGCACGCAAGAGAAATTGACCAAGTGACAAAATCAATAATGTTCAGGGGAGCCCTTTTAGTGTTTTTCGAGAGTTCAATTGCTTCTCAAAGATCAGATTTTTCAAGTAGGTGGTTGATAATTGTACATTGTATGTACGGTACTTTTAACTTTAATGTAAAGTAAAAACGCATTTCAAAAACATCTTTACTTTTAAATAAAATAAAAAATTGAAAAACTTAGTATATTTTGCCTGTAAAATTTGTCATGAAATTTTGCAGATAAACATTTTTGTTTCGTTCATTGAGGGAGGTATTATTTTAGTTTATTTTATTTTATAACTATAAATAATGTTTTTGGGATTTTTAAATATTTATAAAGGTTAAATAAACACAGAAATACAAAATAAAATTAAAAAAACATATAATTAAGAAGTGTTACGTGATAATCTAAAGAATACATTTTATTAATGAACTTTTAATTTAAAAAAACATATCTGTCAAATACAAAACGTAAACTTACTTACTAACTCTAACTCACTCTCACTGGTGACATCTACCTACATGTAAAATGTTACTTGATCAATTCTTTGGATCTTAAATTTACTAATAAAAGTGACGATGTGTGTTGGTTAGTTTTACTTGTCAAAAATCGTTGAGCTTCTATCAAATGGTCACATATTTTAAGAACTAAATTTTTTT
Organism: Micrasema longulum; assembly: GCF_059751315.1. NCBI lineage: Eukaryota > Metazoa > Arthropoda > Insecta > Trichoptera > Brachycentridae > Micrasema > Micrasema longulum. The sequence goes on from NW_028277755.1 coordinate 197,457, forward strand.
CGGAGTGTTGGATTGACTTGGCATTTTTACCAGTCAAGCATTATGCTAATACGATGTCAAAAAGTCAATAATTTCAATTTCGTCATTTTTGCAAATGGTCACTTTACTTGGTTAACCACGATATGTTTATTTCATTTATAAATTGTTTAACACATATTTCTAAACCTTCCGTTTAAATTTTGAGTTTTTTTTCTTCATAAATGTTTTTTAGCTCTAAATACCTGTTATCTTCGAGAATAAAAACTAAAGTGTTCAAATCATTTTATTTATTTTTCATGTTTTTTCCTCAGTTTTAGTTCATTTAAATTAATTATCAAACTCTAAATTTGTTAATGTTGAACATCTATTACCTTTTTAGCATTTTATATCATACGTATTTTGTGTTTCTCTTTTTCCTTTCACAGCGCTGTTTTAACAAGTTTCCTTGAAATCTAACCATTATGACTTTAATGATTCTATTGCAATTTTCAATCGAACTTCTGAGTTCAAACTCTTTATCGGTTAATTCCTGAAGTCAAGTCTGATAGTGTAAAGTTAGCCTAAGTCGCTGAATTGACATGAAGATAGTGTCGGGACGCTTCGTGTGAAGTTGAGTATTCATAACATGATGAACTGTGGCGGTACTTTGATGTAGCGTGCTTCCATATTGCTATGATTTGGTGCCGCTATCAACCAAGTGTACTTATAAATATATTTGTAATGCAGAAATCATTCGGATGTATAGTTTTTACTCTCCCTGGATGTTTTGAATCTTGTTTTTACGAGGAAAATATACTATGTACATCACCATTTCAATTTTCATTTTGGAACCACAGAAAATCTTAATCTCTGGTGGTATTTTTAAAAAAAAACGTTTTTGAAGCAAAAAGCATCGAAAAAATTACACTCTTCGTATGTATGTTTTTACTTTCACATTTTTGGATTTTGATAGTAACTTTTGGGATACTTTTCAGTAAGCATCTGGGTCCAACATTACATCATGCATCGGTAGTATTTAGTACGCGGTTCTGTTTGTTTACTCCGCACGAATGTAGTGGTTATTCGAGTACATATATTATTATCATGCGGCAGTTCTGCATACAACTGTTACAAATGTTTCATAACGTTTAGATAAATATTATAGAAAGGTGACGAAACAATGATCTACTGTTTGTGAAGGGCATTTTGACAAGGAGGCAAACAGATATGTTTCTGCGTATCCTTTAAAGGGTAGACTTAATATTAAATTGTATTTCGGATTTGTAATTTGCATTTTTCTCGTCGCTCTTACATTCACCAGGACCGGATGGATCGCAATATGTTAGGTAAACACTCGCGTAATAAATGTGTTTCTCACTTCTCACCCGCGAATCCATTTATATAATCCCCCTTCAAAAGTGTTTCCGCAGGTACTAAATCAATAATCGCGATCGCAAAACCGTTCAAAGAAATCACGTAATTCAAAAGTTCGCGATTTCTTTGGAAATTAATAATTTTGGCGGCCCATCACATAAATCTACCCCTGCCCACTACAGGTGTTTGGCGGGAATGCAAAAGTTTCTTCCCATTGACTTCCTCGTCTCCGACTAAGATACTGCAATGAGATAAACAAGAACACACCCCTCGTCACCAAGTCACCATGCGGCTGCAGTGACCAGTCTTCTGACTAGCGGACAATCCATAAAATCTTCATTCTTTCCTTAATATGCCATTGTTTATTTCGTAACGTAGGCTCATCCAAAGATAACGTTTTCCCAGCCGAGCGGTTCGAAGAGATAGGTATCCTGGGCTGGTATTTTTTAATTTTTTTTTTTTATTTGAAAATTTATTTATAAACCCTTACGGATTATTACATTCATATTACATAAAATAATATATACATTTTTCATTTATACTCTGTTGTTCAAAATAATATTTTTTACATCTTTTGAAAAGTTTGTCTGAGTCTTTTGTTTAGTTTTGTCTGGTAGTTTATTGTATAATTTCAGTCCCTGGTTCATTAGTCTTGATTGTTTTTGTCTTGTTTTAGAAAGTTGTATATGGTATTTGTCTGATATTCTCGTATTATGTCTATGTTGACTACAATTTTTTACTAGTTTTAGTTCTTCGTCTACAATTACATTAGTGGCTAATTTATGGATAAATTTTAATGATTCTAGTTGAAAGAGTTCAGTTAAAAAGTTCTCTAGTTGCAGTTAAATAGGGAAGGTCATATACTAACTTTAATATTTTATTTTGTTGTCTTTGTAGTATGTTTATGTCATTTTGATATCCTGCTCCCCATAATAGTTGCGTATAACATATTTTAGTTTTTACATAGGCTTCATACATTAGAATTTTTTCCGTTTTTGGAATAAAATTTTTGATTTTTAAAAAAAGACTCGATAATGTCGCCACTTTGCTAATTAAATTGTTGATATGAATTGTCCATGTTAATTGTCTGTCTATTGTTAGTCCTAAGTATTTAACATGTTCAATTTCAGTAAGTCGTTCATTATTTATGTAAGCATCTTCTTTATGACATTTTTTTCTAGTTTCAAAATGGATAATATTGCATTTTTTTTCATTAAGTGTAAGTAAGTTTGTGTTTGTCCATTTAGTCAACATAGTTAGGTCTTTGTTTATGTCATTTAAATCATCACTACCCCCTAAAGAGTGATTAATTTGGGGATTTTTCTCGCTCGCGTTTACAATGTTGCTTCATATGCCAACTGATGATTAAGCGTAAATAAATATCACGTGAAATCAAACTCGGTGATTTTCATTTAGAAGAATATTGCGACCTTAAGCAGTCCCCATAACACTTAATTAGGTTGCATTGACCAAAGCGTATTAGTTTTTAACTGTTTATTAAACAGTGTTATACACTATTTGACATTTAATCATCAGTGTTGCCATTATTTGAATTGTCGCATTAAAACATAAAAATCCCCAAATCAACCACTCTCTATGGGATAGAGAAGATTCAGAATACCACCCCTGCAAGGTATCGGACCCCCCATATGGATAGGTACAATATACAATTTAAACTGTCTGTAAATCCTTTTCTATGGCTCAAATTTGTTACTAGATATCGATTTGATAGTAACTACCAGAAAAGGTATATACATACACATAATACAAGGCTAGCACAACGTAAAGACTCGTCAGTACCGAGGTTTGTAAACAGATATGGCTAAAAAACAATTCATTATACAATTACTAAAATTTTCAATAAGATTCCTAAGAGATCTTAGAAGAAAATGTTGACAAAACTTTTAAGAAAAAAATTGTTAAATGGCTAATATGTAACAAGGCTTACTATGGCTAATATGTAACTGTCATATATTTAAATTTTGTGTAAAAAATACGTATGCTTTTAGTTCTTAATAATGCTTATATTAATTTTTTAATTTATATAATTTGTCTAACGTTTTTCTTTGTAAATGAAAAATAAGAAACCTGCTGACAAGCCGGTTTCGCGGTTTAGTAGGTTTCACTATTTTTCCTTTTATATTTTTCTGTTCATGTTTACCTTCTTAAATAAAAATGAAGTATTTTACGGATGGAGTATCCCTCAAGACTCAGGTACATTACGTTGTTGATTGTGTACGTAGCATTGCTATGTCTTAACTAGTGACATCCTTTCTGGAACCCGATACTGAGATTGTTGTCTCCGATGAAGGATCGCCAGTTGTAACAGAGCTCTTGTCACGTGTCTATTGTCCCGTGACATACTCTGCAACGCCTATTTGCAATGTTTCCTCCTCGTTTCATACATCGCCTATTGCTGCGGGGGACTGTGCGAATCGGAGAGCGAGCGAGATTAGTGACGCAAGCAGTTCTGGGAACTGGGAACAGTCTCGCGGACAGGCCAGATATTTCGATACGCGATAAATCTTACATAAGACAGCCATCCGGGATGTGTTTAGTTTTTACGTGTGTTGTCTGATCAAAGGAAAACTTTTGATATACAAAAATAGGGACTCAACCTCTCACTTCCTTTAGTTTTTACACTCGTATGCAATACGTGTGTCTTAAAAGATGAACAACTTTGAAAGATGGGTATCGATTAAATGTTTTTTTCCCTCTTTAATTTTTTACACTTATAATTTAATAATTCAAACACTGATTTGAGTCTACTGAACACTTTATTTTATTTTTACAAATATAAAAACAAAAATTTCGTGACAATTGTTTCGCCTTGTTAGGGCATTTAACTAACTATTGGTTTTCCCCGCAATTATGATTGATGTACATGCTATGGTTCATTAGATTATTTTTATTTGTTACTTAAGTACTTTGAATTATGTAACTATATAAGGACATTCAATCCATATAATCTTTACATTCGTTTGAAAATGCCCTAACAAGGCGAAACAATTGTCACGAATTTTTTTTTTTTTTTTTTGTAAAAATAAAATAATGTGTTCAGTAGGCTCAAATCAGTGTTTGATTTCTTAAATTATAACTTTAAATATGGAGTTCTACAAAATGAACACCAAATCCATCAATACATTATTTACAATTAGAAAACCAAATCAGCTTTCAATTATTGATGTTATATGTCTTTCCGGACACAACATAAATTACATCCTAATTTATCTCGACCCGTGAGGGTACGTGGGACATAAGTACGATTACTAAGGGTTCTTGGATACGTATTTGGGTACATTCCATAATTTTAACATTGTTTGTAGATAATATGCATAGAATTTGAAAATCAGTGAAAAACAAAATACGCATGATTTTCTGATTCGTATTAATTTTATGACCTAGGAAATGTTTGACTGTTTCTTTGAATATTGGCATATAATTTTTTGGATATTTCCACTCTCAGAAGTGTGTACTTTGCTATGTTTCAATCCACTACATCCTGTGGAATAGTTGGCTGGGGGGTTTGTGCGGCATCATTCTAGAGCCTCTCATAATTTCACAGAAATTATTATTGAGAGTAATATTCCGGCGCCCTTCAACATACTCGTCAGAACACTTGTTCCAATACATGAAGGTGCTGGATATGAGACAACTGTACCTAAAAGAAGCACTTACACACTTCTGGTCGAATAACAAGGAGAGGTCTCAGCAAAATGTCCGTACGAGGTTTTCCCAGAGCACGAATTATGTCATACCCAAAACCCGTACGACTTTTGCTCAAAGACATCTCTCATTTGTCGCACCGAGAGTGTATTAAGCCCTCAAAGACAAAAATTGTTTTCAAGAGAAGAGTTAAGGACTGGATTTTCCTTAGTGGGAGGGATTTGAGTAGGAAACTCTTTTATGATTTTCCGAATGTTTGAGTTTACTGTTTATCATATTGATGTGCCATATTTACGTTTTTTTAAATTAATTTTTATGTTTCTGATCCTATATTTGTGGTGGTATACTCATGTGTCTGTGTCAACTAATTGCTCGTCCCATATCAACATTCTCGACACAGGACTTTTAGTCCCATGAAGTTGGGAATTAATTCTAAAACAATGGTCAAAAACTACATGTATGTAAATAAATAAATGAATACTCAAATTAAATGTCGTTACTCGATTTCTATAGTTTATATGACCGATTGTTTTGTATTCAGCTCGCTTTATGGCATTGATTCTACTTGTTTATTTGAAATTTTCCCTCCTTCAATGATCTTCAAGACTCGAATGAATTTTTGGTGCGCTTAGCGCTACGCTACTGCATACGAATGCTTTAATTTTCTATGAATTAGCTCGCATTAGCTAATTCGAACAAGTTTATAATTCCATCATTAAATAACGAGTCGTAATGTCTATTTTTTAGTTTCGTACTTGTTTTCAATTCAGTTTCACGCGACTTTCCTAGTTCGTAAACACGCTAGGCAACATAGACCACATTGTTTGTTTTAAATGTCAATCACGAACGACTGCTTGAGACTTTAGATAACAGCCATTTTCCACATATTGCTTGTTTCAATACACTACCAAATTCTAAAGATGCTCAACCGTTGCGTAACCGTAGAGTCTATTTAAATCACATTTGCTCAAAATAAGACCTAGTTTTTCAGCTTGTTCAAAAATTTTTTAATGTCGAACGGAGAGTGCAGCAAAGAAAAACGAATTTCAAACACCAACACTGCCCAGTCTACACTAGGGGCGAATCCTCAAAATAAGTGATTTTGCACAGCTTACCATTATATTTGACTTTCGATAATAATGTTTTATAGTAAATATGTTGACGCGAAAATTATTAAAATAATTGTTTTTTTATTACAAATAACTACCAGCGTTTATATCTTCCTACAAAAAAATATCTATCAACTACCTACGTCGAGCGCCCAGCCCGTTATCAGTGAACGATGAAACTAGCCGATTACCTCAGCTTATTTCTCCGTACAAAAAAGTACACTATATTCTACATATTCAACCCAAGTCAGCTTTTTTAGTATTAAAACAAGCTTGCAGATTACAAATATTTTTTTGATAGGATACCGTCGACATATTATGTATCACATAGGACATCTGGCGTTCGCTGTGGCCGTTTTTGGCACTATTCATTTTAAACGAAATTAGCCAGTGCTCAGTGTTGACAGTCACTGCTGAATGTCATTGTGGTATTTGTTAATAAAATTTTGTATAAGTATTGTCTTTTATATTAAATAGTGTAGAATAAAGCTACGTATATCGCGTGGTTAATCATATCTTTTGTATTATTATTATTATTTTATTTTTTTTGCACCACAACAGACCAGGAAGCCCAATTACAGTGGTGAATTACATCACAGAACACCCATGCTTGAGAAAAATCACATTTCAATTTTTGTGTTCTCACCGGGAATCGAACCCGGAACCTTCCGTGCGTGAGTCAAGCGTCTTGACCACTACACCACGGAGGCCGCCAATTATTGTTGTTTGAGGTGTTTTTCACGTAGCCACAGAAAAAATAGTCAATTATATTACGTATTATAAGTACATAATATGCAGGTACAAATTAATGAATTTTTTTGTAGATTACCTATAAAATAAATCACGGCTCGCCACTGGTCTACACTGCCTACTGACTATTAACTACTGGTAACACTCTTGTACCTGCGTTACAATATGTAAATTCAGTTCAAACGCTGTAGTTCAGATGCCAACCACAGACATAATCCACCGTACAGTAATGCCACACAAATCACTTCATTCAAGGTAAATTTCTTATACACTCGCAGTTTTAATGACTGCTCGTTGGAAGGTACGTAGCCAAGTTGCGCCTTGCATGATCAACACTCGCTGGATCGGACTTCAGTACGGGCAGGGGTGCCAGATCTCACGATTTAGTTAGATCTTACTATCAAATTGATCTAAACTGAATCTCATAAGAGGTAAATAAATTTTTTGGGTCCATTGTCACATTTTCAGATTGACGTTAAGACGATTTCAAATATTTATTTATTTGACGGACTTATGCAGTCCATTCTAACGACGGTAAATACAATTTCATGTAATAAATACAGGCACTAATAAAATAAAATACAACGAAATAAAATTAAAGCTAGAACAAAAAAAATAAATTTACTACCTGAAGACAAGATTCGGTCCATCTAGTGATTTTTTAAATCTATAAAGACGTACACCAAAAAAGTCCAGATCTTGTCTCGAGTTTACAATACGACACAATCGGGACATTGGTGCGTGCAAGCCATAGTTTGTGCTGTGTTGATCGAGGAACAGCGCATTATTATTTCGCAACTGGCGGATCGGAACATTGAATGCCACTTGTTCCAGTAACGATGGTACATCAATTAAGCCATTCAGTAAATTAAACATAAATATGGAGTCAATGTTATTTCTACGTTTTTGTAGACTTGAGATTTTTAACATTGACTCCATTTCTCTGTAAGTGTAGTAAAGAACATACGGAGCTATGACAGCGTCATTGCGTCATGACATGTCACGTCGTGCTTCATGTCGATTACATTTCTTTTTTTTTATTTAGGGCTATATCGTCGAAAAGGGACGCAATTACAAACAACGATGTTTATAATTGCGTCCCTTTTCGTAGGATACGACGATATGATGACAGCAATTTAAACCTTATATAAAGCCTCTTTGGAAAACATCATTATTTAAAAAATAACCCGAGTCTTCGTGTTCTAATGACGAATATTCTTTTTTTAATTTAATACTTGTATTACTTAAAATTTCACTTTTTGTTTTTGGGTATTTACTTCATTTCAAATGAATGTTCTCTGTTTTATGTTTTAATATATTTAATTTTACATAATTATTTTATTTTTTATGTTGACTAATTTTTACTATTAATTATTTATTATCTAATTGCGCGCATTTGAAATACTATTTGAATATAATTTAAAAATGTTTTGCATTATTTCCTTATTTCTGTACTATGAGTATTTATTTATTTATTTATACATCAACGGTTCAAAGAACATTTACAAAAAAATAATAATTTACAGAAATAATCACAGCAGTGCACAATAATCATGTAGTACATAGTATGAAATAATAGAATAATTAAAACTAAACAATTTAGTAAACATATAATACAAAAAGTTAAAAAGAAACATAACATTTCTAAATAAAGATAGCAATAACCATGAGAAAATCTTACGTACTAAATATAAATATAACACAGTAAAGTTGAGAATAACTAGATAAAAATAATAAAAAAAATGAATACAACATTAAGTACTTAAAAAATAAAAGTTTTTTGAGCACTAAAACAAAAATAAAAAATAAAAAAAGTTAAATTACTAAATAATAATACCTCTATTTAGTGAAATCATCATTATCAGTTGGTTGGAAGAAGTTGCCATTTGGCAATAAATCCACCAATGTACAATTTAAAATTATGTCTAACATGTTAAATAAAGAAATAAAAAATCACGTATTCCAGGAAACAAAGTTAAATTTATTAATATTTTTTTAAATAAATCCATTATTTTTCTAAAAAATAACGAGTGAGAATTCGTTTTAATTCATGAACAGAATTTGTATTGAATATATCGAATATTTGTTCTAATTCATTTCCATACCTATGTATCCTGGGTACAGGAGAGTACATTTCAAAGTTATATTTGAATTGAATTGTATATTATTATATACATAATATGTACAATTTATTAGTTTTGAGTATTTTATTTTTGTTATTTCATTATTTTTATTACAATGTAGTAATATAATTGTTGTGTTAATATATTATTATTGTGTATATACATAGTAAATATATATTAAATGTGGCTTTAGAACAGGTATTTTTCTATCTAGTGACGCTGCTGGGATTATTTTCTTGCAATTCAATTCAATGTCAAATACTTATTTCGCTTTGTTTTGTATTGCATGTATTTAGTTTTATTCTTGGCCAATAAACGCCGTATTTTTGCACTGAACCTGATAACACATACCTAAACGTTTTAAGGGTTCTTAATCTTTGTGCTAAAAGCTGGAAATTACCGTGTTTCTGATATCTCCCGATTTCCTCGATTTTTGGCTAACAACCGAACGACTTCCTCAGAAACAATCTGGCACCCCTGCTCCCAATCGGGGTTAGGTGTTTAACTGAAATAAAACAAACAGGGCGTAGTTTTATCATTGGCTTGATTTTTTCACCGGTATCCGTCAGAATGTATTATCGCCTCTGCACTGCAGTGTCCATGTGGTAGTGTTTGTATTCACTCATGACGTAACAAACCCATTCATAGTTTCAGTATTGGCCGACGGATACTTGGCACACCTTTTGCCATACATCGCGACCATCAGAAACATAATTTATTTTTATGATAATTAGTTATCGAATGAATACATTTAGTATAGTAATTATCTTGTTTTTAGTCGGGATAAAGCTGACGGTTGATTCTGCAGTTTTATCAATTAATATTAAAAACGCATATTATAATATGTTAATAAATTGCTTACGTTATTTTGATATTATGGTAGGTTGAATAAAACGCAAAATACACCTTCTTTGGCCACTTTTAAGAACCGCTTGAAATGTTTTTACTTATATTATCTACTATATTCTTAGAACCGTAACTTTCCTCAATTAAAAAAAAAAACCTTTCTAGAGCCTCTGCCTTTATGTCTCCTTCCATTCTTATTACATAATCTCACATTTATCCACGTGTATAACAAAAGTATTTATTTAAAAAGTTTTTATTAATTAACTGTGTTAAATTTTCTCAATTTTTACAATTGTTCAATTTCTTACTTATTGTATTATTTTGTTTTGCATTTTTTGTTTCTTTTTTATAATATTTTGTAAACTTGCCAAACACAAGAGCCAGACTCTTTTTAAGTAAGTTCAACTTAAACTGTTTCATTTTTTCATGTATGTATTGTTTTTTTTATGCTAATAAAGGTTCTTATTTTTAAAAAAAACTTTAAAACTAGCTGTATCTGCCTCTCAGAGGAATAATTAATTAGAAAGGCTCTTTAGTTCTATTGCAAAGAACAAAAGCGTTCAAATTTTTGGTTTGGTTTTTAGTTTAACAACAAACGTGTAACGGATGGTTTCGGTTTTCGCTTGCAATTCTCGACCCGAGTACCTATGGTATATAATCTGTATAATCTGTAGCTAACTTCGCGGTTAATAATCATACAATGGTTTTTCTCCGTATGCGTGAGTCTATAGCCGGCGGCATGTTGTTACTTTAAGATCTGCCTACTAAAAACAGTTTAATTTTTTTTTTTTTAAATTAAGACATGAGCGGATGAATGCTCTTTGACGCAAATTTCAAAAAATGTAGCTAGCTTACCCACCACATACTGCACACTGCATCTGAGGACATGAGTCTTCTTGGCGGTGCCCACATACACGGAAAAATCGCTCGTTGCCGAACGGAAAAGCTGCTCGAAGGAGCTCTCTGTAATCCGGTAGCCTTAGCACCTTTGTGCAGAAAGAAGGTTATCCAGAAGTACATAATATGCACTTCACTGGATTGAGAAAAGAGGGAAGTGAATTCTTAACAAACTGGGATTAAATTTATTGGACATGATCAATTCGCCGAAATGATAACAAAACTTTTTGAAAGCCTTGAAATTTTTTTTGGAAGCCACCAGAACTGTAAATCCGAGCCAACTGAACATTCAATAGTAGCAGAAAACCAATTTGGAGAGCGAAGGAAGGTGTTATTTTTTCAATAATTGTATGCCACGTTGCACAAAAATATAACCCCAGATATCTCTGCTCTTTGTTCTTGTCACATAACGCCTTTATCCACTCATGTCTCAAATATGCGTATTTATCAAAAGTACATATAGGGAAATATCACGTTTTTTAAAAAACATTTTTAAAGCAATAAAGATCTATGAAATACTGTCCAGTAAAAAAAATATTTTTTGTTACTTATTAGTAGCATAAAAATATTTTTAAATTTTAAATTGTGAATTTCTGTAAAAACGGCTATTCCATTGGGCACGCCTCTAATACGTCACGATTCATGTTTTTTTGTTCCTGACCATCCAAATTTGTTTAGAACATTTTCACGAATCTTTACGTCACAAACAAGTCGCGTTTTTCTAGTGACCTATTATTTAAAAAAATATTTTTTAAATTTATATATGAAAACACGTCTCCACAATATGCCTTTTAATTTTGAAAATACAATTAATTATTCTAAATCCATTTCATATATACAGGGTGTTCTTTAAACCCTGTCACATCCGAAACCACTATGATCAGTATGGGCAAGAAGACATATTGGCATATTAAAAAAAAAACACAAATAAAATTTGTAAAAATAAAATATTAAAAAGAACAAACGGTTGCTTACCTCTGCAGGGGAGAAGCGAGGGGGGCGCGGCCGCGTGGTTAACGGTGTGTCAGACTTCCCCCTCTTCCCTCCTGGTTTCTCTCCTGCAGAAGTTAGCAACCATTTGTTTATTTTATTTTTTTAAATTTTATTCGTTCTAAAAAAATATTTTAATTTGCCAATATGTCTTCTTACTCTTAAGCTAGGGTTTCCTAGGACAGCGGTGCCCGTATTTTAACGGCCGTAGTGAACGGTGATGCAGTGGACAGCCGTCGTAACGGTGACTTGAGTGTGGTTTTCTAGGAAAACGGTGTTATCAACACCATTTAACACCGTTTTCCTAGGAAACCACTCTCTAGTCGACGTTACGACGGCTGTCTACTGCATTACCGTTCACTACGGCCGTTAAAATACGGGCACCGCTGTCCTAGGAAACCCTAGCTTTACTGATCATCGTGGTTTCGGATGTGACAGGGTTTCAAGAACACCTGTATTTTATCGGCATTCGTAGTATGTGATATTTCCCTATAATGACCAAGTTTTTTTGACCAGTCTGTTTTTTGGTTGGCTGGAAGTGTTGTTGACTTTTGTGAAGTAAAATAGCTCTTTTACTTCACCAAAGTTAACATGATGAGTTGAGGAAACGTAGGTGTTTAAACATTGGCTGAGTGATGTGATTACAGTGTGTAAAGTGGCGACTCTACCCAGCCAATGACATGTCAGACGCCTTGTAAATGGCCTGACATCTATATTCCCTTCTCAAAAACGTTTTCCCCCCGGTCGCAATATACTCCACATTCACTCGTTCATAACCTCTCCGTCTCTGTTAATGTATGTATAAAACTTTTGATTGCATAAAAACGGAAAAAAGTACGAAGGACGCGGCAAAATGAGATTTTGTTACACATATCTATGTACAGCCGTGGTCGAAATTTCTGGTCCATTACTAATCGTTTTTCATCTCTAGGTGAATGAACTTGGCAGAAGAAGGTGTACACAAAAAACATTAGTAATGTTAAATTTAAGAATAATGTTGGACTGCCAGTTTTGTTGTTTCGTCAGAAACTTAAATGTAATAAAAATAAAAAACAATGTTTTGAAAATGTCCAAATGTCTGTAGACAAAAGACTGAATTTCACTCCCTAGCAAGTTTTGACAAGCTCAAAATATTGGTACTAAACATTTTATATTGAAATTAAATCGACTGGTAGGTACAAGAAAAAACATAAAAATTGAAAAATTGTTTTCACCCGCCGCCAGTATGTAAAAAAATAATTCAATATTTACAGGTTTTAGAAATATAACTTCACTTAAATCAACAAATGGAAGAATTGAAGAAATATGGATATTCAAACATTGGTAAAAATAGTGAATGTTACAGTGCGTAAAGTGGCCACTTAAACCAGCCAAGGTCAGGTCGTAAGCCCTGTAAATGCATATACTTTTTTCCTTTTGAAATATGATGTCCATCTCTGTAGTAATTTGTTAATTTATTGTTTAATTGACGTTCTTAACAGGGGGCCGGAAGATTTCAAGTAATATGTCACAGTGTGTCATGTGGCTGCTTAATCCAGCCAGCGACCGGTCATAAGTCCTGTAAATGCCTTGACTTCCATATTTCCCTCTGGGAAAATGCTGTCCATCTTTGTCTTTATAGATATACCCCTCATCGTTGCCGTTCAGGCAAAATATACTAACCCTTAAAATGACGGTTTAGAGTTAAATATGCCATTTGAACCGTAAAATTATTTTCTTTAACAGGCAAACGTCACCAAGGTGACTTGGATAAAAAAAAGTTGCGTTAATTCGAATTCTTTGTTTTTTTTTATTTAATGCGACTTATTATTATTTATTAAAACATAAAAAAAACTTGTAAAAAAATATTTCTCAAAATAAAAAAAAAAATTATCTATTACTAAAATAATAAATCAAATTTAACAAAATATTTATGTTTTTACCTTCTTTTCACTTACTTTTATAGCTTGCATTGTTCAGAAAAAGTAAAAGTCATCATCATCATTGTTCTCTTTCCGCACCTTATGGTGCATAGGGCACTGGATTGTTCCCACCAATCGCAGCGTATCTTGATAATTTTTGTTACATGAATGTAAGATGATCAGTCTCACGCTTCAGGTACCAGTCCAGGGACTATGAAATATTTTTAGTGTAAAAATACCCTTTTAAATAAATATTTCATATCAACCATCAATCATCAATGTCGGGAATCGAACCCGAGACCTCTTGCACGGCAGGCAAACGCGCTGACCATTACACCACGAGGCCGACAAAAGTCACTTAACTAAATATCCACCTTGCCACATTAAACCTTCCAAATATTTTAATGTGCATCAGAATAAAAATGCTACCAATGAAATACAAAAATTGGATTTTTCCTTGGTCTCCAAATTTTCGAATTGCAATTTCTCAAAATGATGTTTTTTGAGTTAGTGACTTTTGCCTGAACGGCGACAATACATCAATATATAAAAATATGTGATTTTCACAATAATGGCGCTGTATAAATTATCCTATGAGGTATAATATAAATATGGTATAACATTTAATGGCCTCAACGGTCGGTCAGCTGGATATTAAAATTTAGAACAATTCAAAAATAATACGGAACCCAATTCAACCAACCACAGTCGTGTGCCCTCCCCCCTCCTCCCCCACTTCACCATACTTCATCACCCAAACCGGCTAGTGGTCCAGCGAGTTATGGGCGATACTGTTCAAGCGTGGAGGATGGAAATTTATAGCACATTTATACAAAGGACGTAATTACCACAAGAAGCTATGGAATCATTCGAACAAAATAAAACATTTTTGATTAAAGTGGCGTTTGACAATCCTTTTCGCATCCGTCGAGTCAAGGCAATACACCGATCTTTCAAAGGTTCAACACCGGGTTAAGTGCAAAGAGATCTTTGTAATAAAGAGTCGTTTGTTTGTTTTGTATGTATTAAACATGTTGGTTTTTGATTTGCCCCTTTTGCACGGTGATTTCGAATGATTTGCTTCTTGTGTGATTCTTCTTGTTTCGGTCTTTATTGCTTTTCGTAAAATGGCCGCCAACCGTGTTACGCTCGAGTCTTGTCTCGTTTTATTTTCTCTCCCACAAAAGGATACTCGCGTGTCTTATTTTCGTACCAATAAATTTTTTACAGTATTAAAATTAATTGCGTTGAGAAATTGGCAAAATCCAATGAAAATGACCAGTCAATCAAAAACACCTACTCGCCAGTACACGTATTGAAAAAGAAATTGAGTTAAAATTAATTTAATGTAATCATTTATGATTGATTGATTCAATGGCGTATCTAGTGATTTCCTATTTTATAAAATCTAACGCCATATTTGCTAAAACTTAAATTGCATTAAGTAAGGAATAACATGCGTATTCTATATGGTCAGTCTAACTTGTAAAACTCGTAAATCCCAACTTACTTTTATCCAGCGGAGAGTAAAAACAGTTTTCACTTCAATGGCTAAGGAAGTTAATTTTTTTTTTTATAATCATTTATTTTTTAATAGACTATCAAACTAAGCTTAATAATATATATATATATATATATTCGTGTATCACTGCACAGATGTAAAAAATTTACACGCATATAGTAGAATTTTTGAAGTCCTAACAGAAAACGCTAAAATGTAATTTCTGACAATTTGCGGATTTACGAGTTTTACAAGTAAGGGTGACAATATGTCAATGGATTAATTACCTATATGTATACGTAAACTTGATCAATACGGCTTTGCCACCGCTATTTTTTTCAGAATTCACAATGTTCTTTTTAGCTTTCGATCATAATTGAATATATCAAATTGTTTCGAATCTAATTTTATCAATCAAAAATTTTTTTGTTTGAAAAGTCTGTTTATCGCTTACAATAATAATAAAAAAGAATAGTAATACAGAAACTGCAGAAGAACAAATAGTATTTTTTTATATTTATTTTTCATTTATTTAATTTTTCAGTATACTAAATTGTTTAAACGTATGGAGGAATTAAAAAAGCATGGTGCAATGCAAATAAAGAGTTCTACTCAATGTTACAAAAAATATTTTAAAAACATGTTTTAAGTTATGTACAAAAATCAATAAGTAATTTAATTTTTTTAATAAAAAAAACAGTGCATAAAGAGAAAAAATTTATCGCCATAATAAAAAGAAAATTATAATAAAAATATGATATCCAAACATATTTAACTAAATTTTTCATTACAATACAAGGTATAAGATAATATCATATAGGTACGCATTAAAAACATAAAATTTTCCTTGCAAAATATAGAAAGTTATACCGACTTCCAATGTTCCTATTCACGAGTGTTTTAAAATTAATAATAATTGCTGTATTAAAAATATCTATATCGCATGTAAATTTACTGACTAAAGAATGTTAACGCTGAACCGTGGCCTTATTCTGTATCTAATTAGTTTCGTAAATTCAGTCGTATCGTATGAAAGGGAACGAAAGCGAAATACGATTTTGATTGCGTTAGAGTGAGATGGATATATGATGGACGAACGAACTTACGAAACGAAATTGTGACAGAAGACAGGAGAGTGCCGTGCATAGTAAGTATCGACTATTTACGTATGTGTCAAACAGCTAATGCTTCCCGATTCTCTCAACCCAGCATTTCCCACGTGTAACCTAGTAAACGGTGGCAAAGATTTAATTTATCTAGTTTTGATCAATTATTAGTCTCAGTTCACCTCTGTATTCTTCGAAATCATTAATTTAAACAATCGGGTGTTATCGTTATCACAGGATGTTTGATCTAAAGATCAGCACCTGAATTTGCCAAGACGTAACGTAATATAGGCGGGCATTTGGCAGTAAATTTGCCGCAGCATGTCGTTAGCAGTTGTTTGTTCCTTTTATTCGTCCTCTGCACCACGTTCAGCAATGTTTTTTGTGCAAATATTTCGACTTTATTAAAAAGCGGCGAGCAATTTTAATTGATTGAAAAAACACCATCACGTAACCCAGAAGCCACGATCGAACATAATAATTGTGTTGAGTATGCTTAGCTTTATTGCCATTGAGATAAATTATCATTTATCTTTACCTATTGAACATCAATAATTGATTATCTGTCACGTGGTTCCACCGAATTGCACTGAACAAAAGCAACACATCGTTGAAGCCACTTGCGCTGCTCATGTCCTCAAGATGTCAATATTACTCGGTTCACGAGACAAATACAAATATTTGCAAATTCTCGTGGAATCAAGGCCATAGATCCTCTACGTGTGAAGTGTTATTACTAAAGTACATTGAAATGTGATCTTCGTTTTGTATATCTGGTACTTTTCACGTCGTTTTGTTTAGACAACGTGGTTGAACATGCAATGCAAAGACATACTTTAATACAGACGTCAAGATAAAGAAACAATACTATATTCTCTACAGCGTGCACTTCTCGAAACAATTGTCTTTGTGGCATACTTCTTGCAATGTTTTAAGATGTTATCTCAATATTGATATCTCGTTTCAATGTAGTTGTAAATAATGTTTTACTAATGCGACAGGACTGCCGATGTGCCGATTACAAGTTCTGTTTACGCAGTCGACATATTTACCAGCTTTTTGCCTCGTCGCCTGTCATACTCGTAGCTGCTCTAGCCTGTCTCGTTTCATTACTGGCACTGACTCACTCGGTACTCAGTACTCACCCGATATTAATTAATAAATAGGTCACCGAATTTCACCGAGTTCATTCGAATTAATTGCAATAATTAGCACTGTTAGGGAATAGTCGGTCTCACACGTTGCTCATTGTTAGAAATGGCAATCGCAAAGTCAAGTGAGGTGAATTGGCGGGTTCTGTGGAACTGTAGCGAGAGGTCAACTGGATTAGTTACATGTTATTTGTATTATTTTGACCTGCCTATTAGAACACCGCTTCTTGAAAATTTAGCTACTCAAAAAAAAACATTTACTTCGATTGAACCATTGTGATGCTCAGAAATCAACCCCAAAACCAAATCACAATAAGCCAAATCTCAAGAACCTTTGAAAATTTGATTGTATCTGATCGAAATGAATACATGAAATTTTAGTTTGATGTCCCTGAATGAATGTAAACCAAGACTGATTGTATAATTTATGGAGTTGTTGCTGTAATTAACTTGCATTTTGTTTAATCTGTTGTTAAATGAATAATCAATATTTTCATTCATGCCATGAATACTGATAACACAAAATATTACGTCAACGCTATTAATGTGAAAATAATATGCACATACTACTTATAAATATAAATAATATGTACATGTTATATTGTTCAGATAAATTGTTACATACTTAATTCACATTTCTAATCGTCATTTACAAGGAGCCATTAAATTTAGGTTTTGCTGTAAAATTTTCAGCTCTGGTTGGATTAAATTTAATTCTGTATTACAATAATTATTATTTTATAAACATCTCGTTTTGTAATAGGCAAAATCTAATCCAGTTTAGATTGTATTATTTTGCTAATCCAAACTAAACGTTTACTCAGTGCTATATAACAAATTGTCATGCAAAAACTGTAAAGCAAATATTTGCATTTCTTAAACAAATTGTCACTAACAACTGACTTATTCTACATTATTCTAAATGCTCCCCGATTAAAAAATCTACACTTTGTTTGCATGTAACCACGTCTTTCATGTCTCATGCAGATAATGGGTAAAGAAGTGAAAAAGAGGTGGGAACGAAATTGGCGAGTGGATGCAAGTTGGTAAAATGGAAAAATCCGTTGATTTCAAAATCCCATTTCCATCTTTCGGTATGACGATCACGGGTCCAGCACGAACACAGAACAATAATGTAGTGTTCGGGAAGATAAGCTCAGCTGTCTCAACGAGGACTGAGGACGCTCGCAACTATTTACACTTCGCGATTGGAGTGTTTACATTAGCGATGCCTTCGTGTCTAAAGTGTTATCGCGAGGGAATGTATTTTGGCATAATATGAATTTCCAATTTATACGCGTAGGTAATATTTCATTTCAAACCGCAGATATTTTATTTGCTCCGGTTGACCTCAGAAATCTAGCTTCCATTCGTGTATTTGGTTTACTTAGTCGTGTTATGTAATATCGCTATCCTATATTTGGATCTCAATCTAAAAACACACAACACATCATACACGACACATGACACCTACTTAAAATTACATGTTTTTTACGACTTCTTCCGTATTCCGCACATGAAGTTCTGAAATTTGGTCGTATCACTTCAAAACACGTTTTTTTATCAACGCCAAACAATAATTTAATGCCTCTTGTCTGTTCCATAACTCTTTCTGAGTTTATCTGTTGGACGATCGCTTCTCCTATTTAACCGTTTATTTATTGCGGGGTGGCATTATGACCTTTGTTGCATTCGTGCATTCAATGTCTATTCACAATGTGCCACATATCGTCGCTTTAGTTCGTTTTTGTCAAACAGAACTCTTTAAACGAAATTGAGTTTAGTGTACGGGAGTTCTGAGAAAGCCTTTATTTATAAAATTAAAAGGATTTTCTTTTTTTAAATTGCTTAAGAGATTTTTTAACGAATTTTGTCAGAAGTTGTCGTCATTATTTTTACCTATTTCGTATAAAAAAACTTTAGAGCTCTATTTCTGCAGATTTGTGTTTTGGTCTGTTGGACAAAAACTAACTGAAGCGAAGATTTGTACTATATCTTGAACAATTACGTGATACTGTTTTTTTGCTGATCGATTTCATTTCACGAACTCAGTAGGGTGAGGGAAGTTTTGGTAATACTGATTGACGTGTCCTCTACTCATGATCGACAAGACGCTATAACTTCATCTTAAATGGCGATGGCGTTTAAATTGCGAGACATTTGTGGTAATTAATTGCGGGTCGTAAAATTTGCAATTACTTCTGGTATTTTGATATTATTTAGTGCTTTATTTATTGCGTATTCTGAATGTGATAGCTTTTACGATGTCGTTCGTTAAATCAAATAAACTTAGAAGTTATTTTTATGGATCTTTGAGTTTGTTATCAACTATACAGATATCGTATTTGTTCGAGTCTAATTCTCCCGTATTGATTATCTACGAATTTCTCTCTCAAATGCAAACACATTTATGGCATGCACTTACCCTAGCTCGAGTACACGTATACAAATGGTTATCTTCTAAAATACGACACTATAAAGTTTCAGGTTCTGCCCTAACATTCCATCCTGCGTTTAATATTGCGCTGGGGATACGCTAATCAACACTTCACATCGTTTAAGAATATTCATTATACCTACTATAGATCATTTTTGAAATAAAATATAACCCCTGAAGAAATCATAATATTGTAAATTTCAACTTAAGCGAATATCAAATTATTCCAAATGTATCTACTCGTATACTATACTTATTAATCTTCATGTATATTTTCGTATTTCATTCAGCAAACGAGAAGACTGAGTTTTTATTCTCCCAACGATCCCTTCTTCGAAGTGTTCTGGGCGGGTCAAGTTCTAGAAATATTTGGACAACCAGTTTTCATTTCCGATGACCGTAGATTACAATCCCACCTTGACTGCTCTTGAGATACGGTTTTGGCGCCACATATATGTTGTAGCATCGGATTTATATTGCACAATTCCAGTTATTACCGTATACATTATGACTGCACAAAACGGAAAAAAAATCTGTATTTTTATTTTTTATTCTCAATGATAGCAGCGTCCTTGAGTAGCTATTAGCTATTAATGGATATTTGATTGAAGTGTGTTTTAGTAACCCATTAAACTTTTACTGGGTTTGTTTATTGATAATTAAATTCTCACTTTTTTGCTATGAAGATATTTGTTGGACGTTCGATGACATCTTACATTATTTTCATTCTATGAGTATCGATTGTAATATATCTTTTTGTTGCAGGAATATTAGGCAGTTCAAATGGAAGAAGAACTCCCAGGATAGTTCACCAGCTTAACAAAAGCCTCAACTCCTCCGATCCTGGCCTCAACACCATCGATACAATGTAAGGAAAACATCAATATTTATTTTATTTTATTAGGTAATTCAACAAAGATACATACCAGAAAACATACAATTTGAGAACATTCGTCGATACAATTTTATATGCATATATATCTTCTATTATATAATTACACAAAATAGATTTATACATTAAGTTGTAATACATATTTTTTTTATACATAATACAATGCAATATAAAATAAGTTGTACGTGTGTACTTATTGAATAAGATTTATTCCTAAGAGATTATTCGCAAAAGCTGAGAGAGTATCATGAAAAATGTAAATTTTATTGTTTCGGCAGTATATATTATATTCCCGACACATGCGGGCCATAGGTGTGTGGTATGTAGCATATGTTCTAATAATAATAAAAAGGAAGCTCAAATAAATCCCATGACCAAAAATACTGGTCAGTTGGTTAAGAACCTTGAGAAGAAGCGATGTAAGAAGTTGAGAAGTGAGGGCATTAGAAGCAAACTTAAAAATCTCCACCGAAAACGGAAAATTAGTTATTGATGCCAAAATACAAATACACATACATAAAAACCTACCTACCCAAATAATTGCGTAATTCAAAACCGTCTCTAAATCTTTCAAACACAGATTTGAATTTAACTACTTGACATCGCAAACTTAGCAATCTCCATCGAGTAAGTAAAGCATAATTAGAAATCTCACAATTGTTTTTGCCAAATATCTCAGTAACTCCTTCAATGGAGATTTCTAAGTTTGCTTTTAATACCCTCAAGTATTGTCAGATTTAGTATTCTCATGGACCATTGTTTGTGAATGATCCAGAAACGTCGTGTAATGTGCAAGCGATTATGCCTCATCTCGGGTCCGAGTTCATTCGGTCCTCCATTAAAATTGAAAACGCGGACGAAAAAGAGTTCATCAGAATTCGAACGCGAATGAAAAAAGAGCGGGTCCATTCGGATCTCGGACGAAGACCGAAATCCCGCGGCGCCAATCGGCCGCTGCCTCCGCCCGATAGTGAAACGGATACGTCCGAGAAAGTCTTCGTCAAGTCAGGTAGCCGCCGCCAGGTGTTGCGGCCTGGCGGCGCGGGCCGGGCCGGGCGCGGCGCGGGGCTCGGCCCGAGGGGGGCGCGTAACTCGGGAGCCGCGGCCCCCCGCCCCCGCCGGACCGGTAATCCCCCGGCCGCGCGGCTCCGCGGTCGCCCACAGAATCCGGTATCCCGCGCGGTGTAGCCACGCTACACGAGCGGCGAGGCCGCCGAGGCACTCGCGCCTTTTGCGATCGGAATTGATCCGATCCGCTGTATGTCCTCAACTTTACATATCTCCGAAAACTAGATTTATTAGCAGGGTTGAATGTCAATCGAAAATAATTGTGATTTTACCGATTACTTACACGTATTTATTTATTTATAAATTTATTGCAAAAAAAATAATATACATACTTAATAACAGGGAATCTATATAAAACCAATTAATGTAAAATGAAAACGGAGTGTTCTCTGTTTACGATAGTCTCCATCTAACATGGTTACATCCTGTTCTAAAATGGAGATTTTAGAGCGTAAGTAGTCCTATACTAATAAAACAATAACATAAAAAAGAAAAACTAAAACTACTTAATTATAAATGCCTTGCTAATCAAATGTAAGAAATTAAAAATCATTATTATACAAATATAAAGTATATATATGTGCCATGAATACATGTTACATAAACATAAATAATATCGTATAATATATAATAAAACAAATTAATTAAGTGGTTTATACAAATTTATAAACAAATAAGTGTAAAATGTCATACCCCAAAGTGAAAAATGATTTTGATAACAATAATATATAATAAAACAAATATAAAGCAATGAAAGAAAAAGTTTCATTAAAACTCTTACAGTTTTTTTTTGTTTTTTTTATGTGGGATTTGCTTTATTATTTACCTTGCTTATGGTATACAAGGTTTATATTTCGAATAAGTGGATTTTTCTGCGATTCTTTTACTTTCAATTTAGCTTACTGTTGGGGATCAGGACGGATATACTAAAGTGGGCCAATCAGGAACTTCTCAGCATTTGCTTATGTGGAGAGGAAATCACTTAAAACTCTTCAGGAGAAGCCGGCCTGTTGACAGTAGTCAATAGGCCTTCCATTCCACTAGAGGAGTGTTCGGCATTTCTTTGCCTACTTTGATTTATTTTACGTATTGCCTGCACTATTTTGACCATGTACGACACTACCTCTCGTGTGAGTTCTTTAACTTTTACAGTTTTATTGCTGTTAGATTTAAAGTTCAAAAAATGTCTTTGTTTCAAGAAATGTTCCTTAAGCTTGAGTAAAATGATAAAATGGTCAAAAACGCAACAACAAACGCACCCGTTTAAATTTTCAGCGAATTATAGGACAAATAAAATATTTGCTGGCTTGGCGATTTCGCTTGTGCGAATAGGTCCGGTAAATGTTTGTTTTGCTGACCGGGGTATTATGATCGAAAGTTAAAATTTGTCTTCAATATTATCCACGAAGTAAAATTTAGTTGTCTGTATGAAAAGCAGAATATGCATACATTTTTTCTTCTAAACATGTTCAATCATAGGGTACCGACGAAGATAAAGTTAGTATATGTCCTAACGTTTCTAACAGCAACTAAATAACTTTTTAAACAAACTAAATAATTAAATGTAACTGAAGTCTTTCATAAATTAATCACTGATGTAATTGTAGACGAAGAATTAAAACGTGAAAAAAACTGTAGTAAACATGAACACAATACGAGAATATCAGAAAAATATCACATACAACCTTCTAAAACGAGAAAAGGACAATCGAGACTAATAAACCATGGACTGAAATTATACAATAAACTACCAGACAAAACTAAACAAAAGACTCAGACAACCTTTACAAAAGATGTTAAAAATATTATTAATAAAAGTAGAATGTGAATTTTTAAAGTAAAAATATTTTTTTTGATGTATGTAACCCGTAAGGGTTTATCAATGAAAAATTTAAATTTAAAAAATACTTTAAATGTTCACGCAAATATATTCGTTTTCGTACACAAATATCAGTTTTTCTTTATAGACAGTCGAAGATATCTCTCCCTGGGTACGTATTCTGATGGGAAGTTAAAATGTATCTTCAATTTTATCTACAAATAAAATTAAGTTTTCTGTATGAAAAATAGAATATGTTTACAATTTTTTTCTAAACATGTTAAATTACTGGTTACCGACGAAGATACTTTGAATTTTCGTACAAATATACACAGTTTCGTACATAAATATCGATATAAGTTTGTACCGTCTCAGTATATACACCGATGAAGATAGACGTTCATAATCGTGGCACTGAAAATGGGATTGAGTAATATCTATCATGACTTGCTGGTGATCGCTACTGCTTGCCTACTGTGGATAGCTCGAAGAAGCGATGTAGACCTTAACCGATATCATCTCGTATGCTGGCAACTGGCAACTGGCAACAAACATCTCAGACCCCCACAAGGATCCATCTGCGTTTATTCTTCCACTAGAGTCAACAGTGACACCAAATGACCGACGATCGTGGAAATATCCCGAATTCAAGATGCTTCGAACTAGCTGCTAATTTTCTGGTCAAAATTAGTCCATTTTCTCTGCAATAGACTTTTAACACGCATAAAAACAAGTATTACTGTCATTTCGTATGCCCACGTACATATTTCGGAGCCACGCGTGTCTATTCTTTATATTTCTATACTTATTGACATCATTCTGTCAAGTACTATACAAAACAGTATTTGGAATACGTTATACAGGGTGTTCATTAAACCCTGTCACATCCGAAACCACAATGATCAGTATGAGCAAGAAGACATATTGGCACATTAAAATATTTTTTTAGAACGAATAAAATTTTAAAAATTAAAATATCAAAAAAAGCAAATGGTTGCTTACTTCTGCAGGGGAGAAAGGAGGAGGGGGGGGGGGAATCTGATTATGCGCCGTGCTCCCCTCACTTCTCCCCTCACTTCTCCCCTGCAAAAGTAAGCAACCATTTGTTTTTTTTAATATTTTACTTTTTTAAATTTTCTTTGTTTTCATTTTTTTTTTTAATATGCTAATATGTCTTCTTGCCCATACTGATTATTGTGGTTTCGGATGTGACAGGGTTTAAAGAACACCCTGTATATATGTTTTTCGCTCTTGTTCAGCAGTAAAAAAGTCAACAGAGACAAACGATTGTAAACCGTTTCATATAATTTATGCTAAATAAGTCACACATTAATATACGCATTCAAACAAAATGAACGTTAATACGAGTATTAAATAATGAATTATGGAGTGTTTCTTGCTTAGAATTCTTAAGCTTCTCAAATATATGGGTATGTATAAATATATTATCATCTTATGTCCTATGGAAGTCCAAGGAATAGACCTGCAACGTCACTTCTATATGATATATGTATATTATAATATCTAAACGATACTATTAAATCAAAACAATGTCAAAAATGCTACTATTAAGTGATTTATATTAACTTTATATATTTTTCAGTGTACATAAATATGTTTAACATCTTTTCTTATTTTATGATCTTCTGTAGGTATTTTAGAAAAAAAAATATTTAAAGTACCCAAAAATTCATAATTTTACTCATTTTTACAATTTTTATATTTGAAGCACTAACTTTGAAGTTTTTCATAATAATAAAATAAATAAAAACAACTTTGTAATAATAAGTATAATAATACGTAAATTAATAATAAGTGGTTAAAAACAAAGTGGTTTTTTATTTATTTTATAATAATGTTTATCTTCAATCTGCTTTTCACACATTTACATCTATGTGGTATCTATACCACAAATTTAAGAATTTTTCGTGTTCTTTATAAAGCTAACAAAAACAGAGCATACTTTACTTGTTTTCGTATATTTAATTTGTTACGTTTTTATAGGAAATTATTGAATAAAGTCGTTACCATATTTTTATTTTTTTGTTATAAAAGTTATTGTGGAATCGCCCAAAAACGTGCAAAACAGCATTTGTTTTTATTGTTTTTTGTCTTTAAAATTGTAGTGAAATCGCTAACCGTGAATACCCTGCTTTGTGGTTGTCACTTGACCGAAGCGGTTGTAAAAACCGCCATTATGGTACAATTTTAGATCGTCAAATGTACAAGACATTACGCTGAGAAAAACAATTTCTACCAATATGTAGTCGTCCATAACGGGCAACATCCATCGGTAGATAAAAAACAGTCCCTCAGCATCTCAGTTTTGTCCAAAACACTTAATTTGAATAATATCTTAAGGGCTTTTAAAAACAAATTTTTAAATGCGTTGTCTGTATTTATTATCGCCTTTATTTGAATACAGCATAAGTCATTTTTATCTTTATTTGAGATTACGATTCAATATTTTTCACTGTAAAAACAGCATCTATCTCTGTCGTTTAAACAAAGTAATTGTTTAACAGAAAAACACTTTTCTCGAATAACGCGTATCTTAAAGTTGATTTCGTATGTTCCTCGGAATACAGCGTAAATCAGTATGTGGTCAGTAGTACAGTAGTTAAAATTTGTTTGGGTAAAACACATAAAAATCATGTATATCTTAAAAACAAAATATTTGGCAAAAAGTAAACCACTAAAGTTTAAATAATAATTACTGATTTATGAAGTTTTTATTGTGTCCTGTAAAGTTATCATTTAGTGACTTTAGTTCTTATGTAAATTAAGGGGACGATATTATATTCTACAAAAATGCACCCAATAGTTTTGTCTCACATTATTTAGTTTCTATTTCTGTATATCTTTAAATTGGTTCCTGGTTTCGTTGATGGTTTGTTCCAAACTCCTCCAATGATATCCAATCAACTCATCTCCAACAGACAACAATAAAACACTGTTGTCTGTAATTGATTAAGAAGCCGCATATCTATGCGCAGAAAATGCAGATGGTTAATCTGTTTGTTTAATTTTTATTTTTTGTACAAAAAACAATCATGATCGGGTACGACCAAAACCCCAGAGTAATAAAAAGTTCGCTGCCCGCTTAAAGAGACGCCCTTTCGCAGTATTGCACGGAACAAAAGCGTTCCAAAGTTTTGGTTTAACAACAAACGCGTAACGGACGGTTTCAGTTTGCGCTTGCGATTCTCGACCTGAGTACCCGCGGCCCGTCGTATTTCTGTAAATTGAAGCTTACTTCTCGACTGATA
The DNA here is from genome assembly GCF_059751315.1 of Micrasema longulum. Taxonomy (NCBI): domain Eukaryota; kingdom Metazoa; phylum Arthropoda; class Insecta; order Trichoptera; family Brachycentridae; genus Micrasema; species Micrasema longulum. Next base: position 224,314 of record NW_028277755.1, read on the forward strand.
ATCATAGAACGGTTTTTGTCCGGCTTCATAAGCGAGTGGCATATTCTTACTCTTAAGACCAAAATGCTGATTCCATATTCACAAATTTACTTTAAACAAGCCAAATAACTATTTGTCTGTGCCCGGGCGGTGAAGAATACAGTTTTGTGCGTGAAAATAAATCAGAATCCTGAACAAGTATTTTCGACTCGTTGGTTACTCTCAGGTCAAAGTAAATAAAGTGGAGAAAAGTCCGCCTCGTTGATTAGGTTCCTACGTTTGTGTTTTCGCCTACCATGCTTGAGGTCCCGAGTTCGATTCCTGGGAAGGATGACATAAAGTATTTGTTTTTAAAGATGGTTTTATACTGAAATATTTTATTGTACTGAGGCACTTAGAGCGTAAGAGATTAAAAACGTATTGACCAACGAAACGATACGCACTGGACGCCGACAATGGAAGTGGCTGGGTAGGGGACGGGTTGGGATTTGTGGAAGGGATGCTAGTCCGAGACAAATGATTTTATCAATTATCAAATAATAAAAATAAAAAAACGTAAAAAAATGGTTTTTGAAAAAAAAATCAGGATTTTTTATAAAGTTCCTCTGAAGTTCCGCGGTTCCCTGAAACACCGTGTATATTTCAATCACATATTATACATTTATCAATATCAATAATTATGATTTATATTTATTTATTTTATTACGGAACAATGACAACAACGGGACACGTGTACATACAAAGAGGATATATAATATTGCTATATCCATCACTCTTGCTATTATTTTTTTTTAAATAAAAAAAAATCTATTTGCGTTCTTACGATTTACCCAGATACTTAAATTTTGGAGGCCATTTTCAACGAATTGTTAATAGCTCAGTATTAGAAAATGGGAATCAAGCTGTTGTAGAGCGGAGCTCGAACCTCGGACCTTTGATACGTGCGTCTGCGACACTAGTGTTAAGGCTAGCCACGGGTCCACAACCCGATGCAATTGTTCATTACATTCATAATTATTAATTATAATTGTTCACGGCACGCAATCAGTTATAAACAATAATTTAATACAATGAAGAATAAAGAAAGTAAATAAATAATTCAAATTTAATTATTAACTACAAACCATTTATTTGTAACACATTTGTCTTGTATTACCACGACTGTTATTATTCGCCATTATTGGTTCTTGTATTATAATACCTAATTCAGTAATTAGGTGCATTTTCCAAGCAGTAAAACAATAAATTCTGTTTCGAGAGGCATCCAATGTCGTCGGGTGTATCTCTATAGAATTAAAATAATAGAACACCTGCCTTTACAAATGTGAATTCCATGTTTAAATAACCTATTTATGCTAATGAGAATGTGATAATTAATTCTCATATATCTGGCGAGAAAGGACCAAAACTTTTCAGCAACTCCTCATTTGAAGAAAGAAATATTCATAGATATGAATCAGTTTTAATTTCTAAAACAAGTATAATTTAATTACATTTTTTTTCTGCCAATAAATAGGAAATAACTTTTTTTTACTTACGGAATTGTATTAAAATATTATGTAGTTATTACAGCAATAATAAGGCTTCATTCATTGTCATCATAATTCCTATTTCCTCACCCAGTGATGCATATGTAAACCAATTCACCGTATTTCGTTCATCATAATGGTTAGGTGATCAGTCCCCCTCTTTAAGCGCTAATCCAGGAACAATAATATTCCAGTTAAAACATAATTTAAAATCAATATTTCACGTCCACCCTGCCAGAAGTCGAACCCAGAACCTCAAGAATGGTAGGCGAACGCGCTAACCACCACACAACGAGGCTGACTTATCTCCACTCAATTTCCTTATTCAGGATTTTTATCGAAGAACACCCATCGAGTCGAAAATACCCATCGTTTTGTGGTGCTGTTTCACACACAGAACTGTATCCTTTATCCGCCTAGATACAGAAAAAAAACCTTCATCAATAAATTTTAATTTTGTTTTTACCTATGCACGTGGGCTTTTTTAAAATAGTTATTTAAGTATTTGTTAATTGTACTACTTTCCCCGTTTTTTTGTCTCAATTTAAGTTTTTTTTTTTTTCATTTGGCAACACTAGTAAATGTCAATATCCCGATTTAAAAAATTGCGTCGAAAAACAACAATAATCGCGAGAAATGATTTACTCTGTTGTGTTAGAAGTAACCGTAAACCTCAGATAGCTTTTGGTGTTTTGTCCAACGTCAATCTCTGTATGGATAACTCACTGGTAGAATGGTACCTCTACATACAAAATAGCCTCTTTCTGACGTTTCCATGTTTCTAGACCCATGCTCCTAACTGTCAAGGCTGTTTAGATACTAACGTGAGTAAGAAAGGAGAGTGTTAAAATAGTCGTATAAGTAATGCAGTAAAAGGAGAAGTGTTGATTTTTTATAATATGCCGCTACTTTCCGTTCGCCTGGTGCAGTTGTAGCCTTGCCATCGGACTGCGTGTCAAGTAGATATACTTACAAACACATGCATACAATATAAAACCAACGCATCTTTGTAGTGTGTATACTATTTATTTGAATTGCGCAGGTGTGCAACGTAGTAAACAAAGTATATTAACAGAGCCTTACTCATAAACTTAAAGTTACGCCTAGGCGTAGTGGTAGAATACAGTTGGAAATACCGTCTTTATTTTAGTGATAGAAAAAGGATGATATTTCTATCCTAATTATTCTACTGTGCCTAGGCGTAAATTAATACCAGATGTATAAGTAAGGCCCCATATATTATAACATGGTTGCCAACTTGTACTACATAATCTCTGTTGTTGTCTTTTTACTTCAGTTAATTAAAGGCACAGGAATAGCCATGCATTTTACGAAAATAATAGATACCGTCATAGAATTAAGAATAGTCCAGAAGGAGCGTAGAATCATATTAGAATACATCGGACTGTGTCCAATAATCCCCCCACTATGGCCTACTTTCGCCGCGCGCATTCGTGATGTCGCCGCGTAATGTTGCTTGATGGGAAAGAAAATAATCATAATACTAATGTATGGTAAAAAAAAAAGCAATCTGTTAATTTCTCTAAAATTTTATTGTGCACGCGGAAACATTGATTGACACAACAGAGTAGATAAGTAAAGGGTCATTTAATAAGAGTAATTGAATTTATGAATTTTGAACTCAATATATTAAACAAATTTTATTTTACATAAAACGGATATTTTTATATCATGTTAAATAATATTTTATGTTTTAAATATAATGTCGTTCAAATGTCCCCCACGGCGTTGTTTAATTAGGTCTCATTTTCATTAGTTTTTGCATTAGATGAGCAAAGTAGGGTAAAACAATTTACTACCCTGGCAACACTAACAAAATTTTGATTTCGTTTCTTCGACAATCTGACTGATGGAAAAATAATTCAATTTTTAAGTAATGCATTTGCTACTTAAACATTCGTTTGCTAATTACACATGCAATGTGATACCATCCTGTTTCTTTAAGATCCTAGCAGTATTTCTACACTTTAAATGGGCACAACACGGCATAGTTGAATTCAAATCAGGAGTTGCGTACTGAGCGACGTCTACAAAGAAACTAATGGGTCAAAACGTAAACCTACTCATTTATAAGTAGTTTAGTCGCCTTCTGTTTGATGTGCGTATGCGGTTTCTTGACTATTCTTAATTCTGTGCGTAGTACATAAATATTTTGTCATAAGCCACAAATTCCACATTTTACAGGAGAACAAAAAAACAACATTACTTCATAAATAATCATATTTTTCCCCTCCTTATTTTTTTCAAGAAAAATGCCCCATAACCTGATATTAATAATATAATGAAACATAAAATTTTATTCCATACATATATGTTAAATAATGTTGTGGCCCGTGACATTCCGATTCATTAAAAACTAACGCGAAAATAACAACCAAACTATTTTTCGAAGATGATGGATGGGTGACGAAAAAAAGATAAACATCCATTCCCGTGTTGTCAAATAATTATTTATCCATAATTTATAGGCACACCACTAATAAACAAAACCACAGTATTTTTATATTATGTATCCCATGTAAAACGACTATTCTAATCACATGAATTTGCCAAATTAAGAACATACATTCGATCTTATTCATGTATAAAATCCCATTTTATCTCTTAATAATTGTTGCAATCGAGTCTTACTATATGTTCTAAATTGTTTGTTTTTCCTTCAACTTACATTATAACGTTGCACGTTAGTAGGCTCTTATACTACAAATGTTGCCAATTTGTAAAGCTTCATTTATTACTTGCTTCATTTGTGACTTTAGTAGTCTTGAGGATATCTAAAATTCATAAGTTGCTTGGAATTAGCAAGCGAGGTGATGGTTACTTGCGTACTCTATTGATCCAAGGAGCTGGAGCTATACTAAATGCCAAGATAAGATTTAAGCATTTTTTACTCGTTACATTTATATTAGCGAAAAACTAAATGCCAAAAGTAATTGTATTAAAAACTAGCTCAGATATTAACGATATAGTATAGTTATACTCGTAAGTATAGTTTATATAAATTAACTCTATTTAATCATTTCACAGATGGTGAACGGTAATTTACATTCGTTAGATTATAGTGCTTTCTATGTTTACTTTTGTATGTGTACTATTGTGTACCATATTTACGTGTATACTTATTTTTTTATTTATTTTAATTGTTATTATTATCACTATTTTTTTGAGACAATATAATTTTATTATATTAAATATACTTTTATTTTGTACCTCTTAAATAAAAAAAAAATATGAATTCTTTTACTTTTAAAATTGTATCTGCACACATTGTTTAATTATTTTTTTAATATTTGAATATGTTCTTTATACAATACTGCTGTGTTATATATAGTATTTATGTAACATAAAACTTTTTAATTTAGTTTTGAAGTTTTTTACATTATTTATTTATTAATTATATATACGGCCTAAGCCAATTACAACAGTTACACGAAGAAACATAAATGCAAGAAACTGAACAAAAAGAACGTAAAACTATTTAGCAAAGATAAACAAGGGCAAAACAATAATTGTATACAATATATTCAAAAAAACGAAAGACCTAAAACTTTGAGCTAAACCATGCCAATCCAACTTCATCCCACACTGTTTAGTCGCGAAGAGATCTACGAAAAGCCGTAAGATCTATCCAAAAAATTCCAAGTCGTGTGATGAATTGACTAATCTACACATTCTGGACATTGGGACATAAAAACCAAAGTTGCTCTTAGAAGATTTTATAAATAGCAGATTTTGACTTCTGGTGACACGGTTGTGAACATGAAAAGAAATTGATTGCAACAGAGATGGGACATCACTTAAAGCATTAAGTATTTTGAAAATGCATATTAGGTCCATCTCAGTTCTACGTCTCTCCAATGAAGACAGATTAAGAGATTGCTCTATTTCAAAATAGGAATAATTACCCCTTTGTAATCCGAGCAACCATGCCACTTTTATCGAAGTGTTTATATTATTTTTAATATTATCTATCTTTTTAAGGTAAAAGGCACTGCGTGCCGTGTATATTAAGAAATAAATTACTATATTAAGAAATATCAATAAAATCAAATAAATATTGCGAATAAAAATACGAACTCGAAAAAGGTCTCTGCATACAGATTTGCAGCAATATTTTGCCTTTTATTTTGACAAGAACATGATTATAATGCATAAAAATAATAAAGAATCGCTATAACCGTTAATTCGCAGTAATGGGTCATAACCATATCTAAAACGGCTGTTATTACTGTGTCCTCTAAGGAAAGTGAAGAGAATATGAACTTGAGATAATTTCTGTAAGCGTTTAATAGTGCCTTGGCTATCAGCGCCTGAGATCTATAAGACCCGTGCAATATATTAGAATAATGCACATAGTCACTGAGGCCAAAGGCCAACTGTGAGGCATACCGCATACCTGTAAATAACAGACAAAACGCGTGCACGCGTCTATGAGGCGAGATTCTATACATTACTCGTACTTCAACTTGGCCAGTTATATTATTAATCAATGTGGCATTTATTTTGTAAAATTATAATGCGTTTTCTATTAACAATCCTGCCAGTTCTTGTGTTCATTCACCTAAAGAAATAATTTTAGATTGCCAAAAGAAGAGACATGCGCGCTCATAACAATGTATTCTGTCAGGGTTAAAGAGTCACATTGAGTCATCCCATCAATTAGTAATCGTATTATAATTGATAAAGAAGCTCCCGGGTTGTGGTCCCGTGGTAGTATTGCCGACTCACGTGCTAAAGGTCCGAGATTCAAATCTCACTCTACTACAACTCGATTTCCACAAGTTATTTACGACTTTTAGGAAATGGTCCAAAAATTTCAACATTAGAGTAAATAATGACTCGAGTATTTCCCTTAAAAAAACAAAAAGAAATAAATTAAATAATTGGACACTCTTAATTAAAAAAAAGAATTATAATCACTTTAAAAAAATGTCCTTTGAAATAAATTATACTACATTTTAGTCTAAATAACGAAGCGATTTAGACAATGATAAGACATGAGAGTGAAAAATCGTGATGGGCAGATTCTTGTTGTTAGTATTTTCGAAATATATTTGAATTGTTTAAGTAATTTATATCCTCAGCGTATTTAATTATTTAACATCAATGCGCTTATAAAGTTACGTCACAAAAAATATTTTATTAATTGATAATTACATTAGCCAATTTTGGCCACCGTATGATCAAAAACTTTGGATCGTGGTCTATGGTGATTATTGATTATGCAAATGTCCAGTGATCAGTATAGTATATGGAACAAACCAATATCCTAGACCACGATCCGGTTCAACTGGTCTCTAGTATCATACTTAAGGTGTCTTTCTACCAAAACTAAATGATTCATTTAGATTTGAATGACTCCTTTGAAATGGGCGTCATAGACTAACAGTCAAATCAATGGATGAAATTATTTCGATACCAAGCATCATCAGCTTGGCTTTGTTTTCTTTTTGTTTATTGATCATTAAGAGCTCTCACCTAAACATGGTCTTGATCACGTGAAACTATCAATGTCGCCAATCCTGTCGTTCCTTTTAATGTACAACTGCAGTTTCGTACAAATTAGAGGCTGAAGAAAACACATATTCTGGTATCTTAAATCTTCTTGTTACGTGATCGGTGTTTTATATTCATATTCCTTAAAATTAGAGTAGTTTCTTGCAGGTTTAATTACTAAAATATATTATTAATTTTAATTAATAATTTATCACATGTACCTAAGCAAACTAATAGGTTTAACTATAACAGTATTCTTCTTTTTTTTCTTATCTTTATACCCACATACCCAAAGTTGTATATTTCATATACGTTTGTTCTACATTTGCTGCGTATCTCGATCGTTTGTTAGAACACATAATAAATAGTTAAATCTGCCCCGCAACTATGACTATTTTTGATTAGCTCAGAACTTGGAAAATATCTATTCTCAAAGATGGTGTGGGTGTAGGCTGTATGGAAAAGAAGGTTCTCATTCTTAAATTCTTCTTGTTTGTTCTTAGTTGGTGCACTTAACTTCACAATTTCATGAATACCGGTATAGTTTTGATGGTTAGGAAATTGTGAAAAATGGGGACAAAGGCGGCCTCCGTGGTGTAGTGGTCAAGACGCTTGACTCACACACGGAAGGTTCCGGGTTCGATTCCCGGTGAGAACACAAAAATTAAAAATGTGATTTTTCTCAAGCCTGGGTGTTCTGTGATGCAATTCACCACTGTAATTGGGCCTCCTGGCCTGTTGTGGTACAAAAAATAAATGAAAAAAATGCATATTTAATGTAGTTCATTAAACACTTTTTACTACTTCAGAAATTATGCAGATGTAGAGGATTATACAACTCAGACTGACATATGATTTGCTCACAAAACGAATGTGTGAAAACAACTTTTTTGAAAAGGGAAGGAAATAGATATGATCGGGATGTCTTATAGATTAACTATAGTAAAAATATTATTCCGTACTTGATAGACCATGGAATATTGCACTGAAAACACGACTTTTCAATCAATTTTGATGTCAACAATGTAAGAATGGCCCTGAAACCTCATGCAAGGTTGTTACATGTCCTAACTTCTACACCGCGGGGCGCAAATTTTTATAAAACATTCAATTTTGTAAGTGAAAATTCTTGATGGAAGTTCAATGTAATTTCTACAATAAAGTACATTTTTTTAGTCATTTTGATAATAAATAATACAGTTCTGTGTGTGAAAGAGAACTAGAATCCGTGTTTTTGACTCGGTGGCTGCTCTCATGTAAAATCCGGAAAAGGGAAATCGAGTGGAGTAATTCTGCCTCGTAGCGTATTTGTTGGCACGTTCGCCTACCATGCTTGAGGTCCCGGGTTCCCGGGAAGGTTGAGAAAAAATATTCGTTATAGAAATAAAAGACAAGTGGTACTTTAACCCACAAATTTCGAAAAGCCAATGACCGGTTTCATCGACCAGTCTCGAAGATATCGCAAAAGGGATCAAACCGGTTACCCGCATGCAGCGGTTGCAAATCAAATAAATGGTGATATAAATGTATTTTTACGTCTAATACATAAATATCTCAATTTTAAAGAAAAAAATATATGCCTCTCTAAGGCTGTTAACGCGTTAGATAACCAAACTACGCCTACGTGATAAAATTTACGAGGCTTTTTGTACGTAGTACGTATATGAATTTCTAGAACAACGAAATTAAGTTCAACTCTCAAATTGAAAAAAGTTTCCGTTGATGACATGACATGACAGTTGGTTAAGCATACAATGAAATACCAAGGGAGAAACAAATCTTATTATATTCTGTGCAACTGCGATTAACGGGGGAGTTTTGAGCGAAGTTATTTGATGGTGCAGGATTGTAAACTTTTTACTTTTTCGTTTCGCACATAGAACCAACAACCTTTTTTTTATTTTCTTGTTTCAGTCATTGTCTCAGGTAGTTTTCCACTGAAGTATTTTATTGTCCTAGGACTGGCGCCTGAAACGAAAAGCTGATCACCCTCGCCCTCCTGTGACAGAAGATTGACCTACGTTGCATTATAATGCAATGCCCGATGCAGCAATGGGTGCGGAAAGGGGGGTGATGGTGATAAGTCGCTCGTTTTTGTTTTTTTGCTGGCCTTTGCTTCGGTGTTTAGTGTTTAGAAAATATCGGTTCAAGTCCGTTATTTTTACGTGAAGAATCGCAGTATCGGACTTCTGGTGTTGATCGGAGTGGAGGGGGGTTAGGCGGCTCGGGGAGAGAGGGGAGGCTCGGTGGGTTAACTCTGCGGTTACCATCATAGTGACTGTGCAGAATCTGAGTTTGTTGTCCCTTAGTACCGTCAACAAACCAGCCTGACAATTCTGCTCGCATCAATCTCATAAAATCGACCATTTTGTTATCTCTGAATGGATTTCAAAACGTGAAATTGAATTTGATCCAGGGCTCGGGGTAAAGATACGTTGTCCGACGTTTAAATATTGTTGACTAGTATACAGGTACTGGATAGGTAATGTGCCCTTAAAACCCCAAAATTTTACGAAAAATATGATGCTTGAAATCGTAGAATGTAAATGCAGTAAAAATGCAAGAATGTTGACAGCTTTAAATACTTGGTAGTTCACATAACTGAGGATGGAAGCATGCACAAAGAGCTCGCAGCCCGCGTAGGTATTACTAGAGCAACTTCTAACATGATGCGTGTTGTCTGGAACTCGAGTCTATACTCGGTCAAAATGAAACGCCGATTATTCAACTCTTGTATAATGCCAGTACTCCTATATAGGTGCGAATCTTGGCGCCTTACAAAAGTTTAGAGCACCAAAGTTTTGAGAGTAAATGCTTGAGGAGAATATCAGGCATAAGCCGCCACGCCGTCCTGGAAGGCCGTCGATGGCGATCTTTTGACTTTATTCGGAGGAACTTAGGGACGCTAGATTGATGTGGGAGGAGGCGAGAGCGCTGGCTGGCCGATAGAGTCTCCTGGAGGCAACTGGTGATGTCCACATGCTCTCTTTTGGATGTGGAAAAGGAGAAGAAGTAAAGCGGTAATAATAAATTATTTCATAGAATTAAATGGGGTAAACATTTTCTATTTTTAAAGAGTAAAAATGCTGTAAAAATGTATGATTTTCATAGAATGAAAAATGCCGTAAAAACCAATGATTTTCGTAGAATGAAAATGTTATAAAAATGTACGATTTTCGTGGAATGGAAATGTGGGAAAAGTGTACGATTCTCACACAATGAAAATACGGTAAAAATGGATTACTTCTTAGAATGCCAATGCCTTAAAAAAATATGAAATTTGTGATATTAATATTCTACAAAATGTAGTTGAATGTTGACAATTTATTGATAGTAATTTGGCAATACATAAATCATGGAAATAACATGAGATTTTAAGAAACGTAAACCGGTGAATTTTATGTTTTTACAGAATTTATCGATTTTTAATTTTTGTTTTTTTTTTTGCTTTATTCCGGTTAAGTGAAATGTATTTTTTATGTTTGTGATAGCAAAACATCTAAAAAATTAATTCTTGAAGATGCGTTTTTGGGCATAAGCGTCCAGCTGGCCTATTGAAAAAATGACAAAGTAAACAAATACGTTGTAGAGATATTAATAATTTTATTAGTATCAAAATTATCACAAAAAAGTGATATTTTTAAACAATAGATATGTCATCCATAAAAAAGAAATACTAGGCTAAAAATTTTAATTAACAACTTTTCGTATCAACTAAACCGCAAATTGTATTATTCAACCACACGCTGTTTACAATATTTTCCCGTTATTAAAAGATTAACCTTGCATAATAATATTATTTTGTGGTTTTACAAGAAAATACCATTATTTGTGTAATATGCGCTATCATAATTAACTTCTTATCAACCACATTTTGTAATCGCGAGTTTTTTCGAAGATTAATTTTATTATTGTTGTATATTATTATTTTATTCCAAGAAAAACGCATTGTACCGCCTTCGGTGTTGATGAATAACTTCCTGTTTATGTAGATTATCAATATGATTGATAAAACGTATTTAATGATAATAATAAAGTCTGATTTACCGCAAGATTTTCGGCGTAAGACCGTACAACTTTTCGGACCATTTTTCCGCAAAATACGTTATATGGTATTCATTTATATACTCATACATATTACTGAATGAAATGTTCTGGCATTTTACACTTTTATGTTATGAGCATTTTTGAAACTCTTTTTGAGTCTTTTTAGAAGAAGACATACAAAAACGAAAAATACAGTCTCAAAAAACTGTTTCTCATCGAGAACTCAGAAATCAGACATTAGTTGTTTTTGAATTAAAAAAAAAAAAATCCCCTAAAGAGCAAATCATAATAAAGAGAAAACTAGAAACTCTTATTATTAGAGGTGGGGGTCAGTGGTATGCAAGCTCCTGATGTCACTGCGACCTGTGAAGATCTATTGTGACGGATCTCCGTGAATAGTTCTCGCCCTCCAAACCCAGATCCATAAAGATCCTGGCTACTGTGGGAAAGGCGAGAGTTTACATTTTGCTAAATCGTCCGCTCCAAGTCCAGATCCGTAACGTATCGGGCTATAAGGTAGGGAGCGAGCTCTAACATCCTCAGGTTTAACCAGTACTCCCCCGAGGATGAGGATCCTTTTATGATTGATGTAAAGCATCACATTCACATAGAATGTGTACAGGTGTTTCCTCATCTGAACTGCAGAACCTACATCTAGAATTTACGGAAAGGTTCATTCTAGCAAGGTGTTTTTTCAATCTTCAATAACATATGGTATAATTGGGTGGGGAGGAGTCTTGGACGTACATACTAGCTCAATAGAAATTCCACAGAAAAATATAATCAAGATAATTTACAAAAAACATAGACTATTTCCTAGTAATAAATTATACGTAGAGAGTGGACTCCTTAGTTTTGGAAAATTATATTTATTTCAGTGTCTGAAATATGTTTACTTGAATAGGGAATTGTTGAGTAATAATTGAAATCGTATTAGTAATAGATCCGATAGTGAACTGTCAGATCCAGGATGCTGAACTAAGTTCGCACAGAGGCACTGCTTACATGTTGGTCCAAGATCCTTCAATCTTCTAACTAAGGAACTTCAAAACATTAAATCACTGGTACAGTTTAAAGTAGGTTTAAGGTCTTGAATTAACATGGAAGGAACAGACATGCCCTTCGGTTTTGCTTGCTTTTGACATGACCAGACTTGAGATTTTGGTTTATCTGATCATGCCACGTCTTCCTTAGACGTCTTCGTCTCCCGTTACCGTTTTCGCCACATACTTGTTTTACCATTCTTTCGTCGTTCATTCGTTCTGAGTAACTCTTGGGAGTATAATATCTATGTTTTATTAATAATAAAAAATAAAATAAAATGTTGGAATAATCGACGTGCTTGCATAAGACGTATAAATGTAGAAAACGCGACGCCATGTGGAAAAATAGTGGTGTGGTGTTATATCCTCTCTGCTTACCCGTGGGTAATAAAATATTGACTTTTTTAATATGATGAATACCCCTGACGCGTTGAGCCCATGCGACATAATGAAATAATTTCTCGATTCCATTAGAATCTTATTCTGAGATTTGCGATAAAACCGGTTACAAACACAATAGTTATAAATAACGAGTGTTATTTGAACTGAATATCATCTATGACGTTAAGTTGCCTTTTATGTTTTTGCATTGTGAACTAATGAACTTCTTTATCAACTTCCGAAATTAAATAAATTTGCTCATATAAACCAAATGTTATCAGTTAAATAAACAGTAAAACTAATTTACTAATCCCATGTTATATTTTTGTTTAAAGTAATATTTACGTTTTTTTGTAAATATATCTCGATTAAATTTCATATTTAATGATTTTGATCAAAAATTCAATTAAATTCCTTGGTTTGGTTCAACTATTTTGTTCGTTGATTCACGAGCGCTTTCGCCTAAGAAGGCATCTTTAAGACTGGTCAATCGTCTGTGCATTAAGTAAAGTTAGTTGAATAAGTCAAATAATTTTGATAATTATTCAAAATAAGTAAAATATAGAATTGAAGAATTCCGTTTGTCAAAATGACTTGAGTATAATTTTCAAGGAATTTTGGATTGAATTTCGTGCGAGAATTGCCGAGTTTTAAGACAATTTGAAGGGGTTATCTTCTGGTCACGACCTCCCTCCCCCCTCAGGCGATTCCTCCCCTCCGGTAGATTGTGCCTGACCTCCAATTAGTGACTATCGGAGTATCACAATTCTCGATAGACTGTTGACACACAAACATTAGGATTGTTGCTTCGACTTACGTCTCGAGACGGAAACACGCATAACCGTTTGAAATAACCGATATTATAATTCATAACCTGTTATGGAGCAAATCGAATATTTTTGCTTAAAAAAATTACAATATCCCATCAAAATGTTTGAACCTACCAACTGTTGCGCATCTTAAAAACGGCTATTGCAATTATTATTTTTAAACGTGCCATATCCTATTTCTGTGTTCAAGCTTACATTTTAAAGAAGTCTTGTTCATAAAAGTAATTAAAACCGTTCTTAATCATGTTTAGATGTATTTTCATTGACAGCAAAGTTTTTTTTTGTACTAAAAAATGCCAGGAGGCCCAATTACAGTATTGAATTACAGCGCACAAAATATATTTACACCTAACATAAAAAAATTACTAGCCATTTATAGCTTATTTAAGCGCTTATCAGTTCATGGTTTACCTCTTCGTTCTAATTCTAATTCTAATACCCATCCACAATTCCTCTCTCTAACTCATAAAGTGTCTATGCGAATCGGCTGTGGAATCATCTCCCATTCACTATCTCTAATTGCCATTTGGCAATAAGCCCGCGAATGTACAATTTACATTTTGTAAAAAAGTTTAAAAAAAAAAAATAGTTTAATACTTATAGACATTATTTTACAAAGCTTGAATTATATAAACTATGAATTTAAAAAAAATAAATCACTGAAATACGGATGTTTGAGAAATATTCGGTTATACAAATAAGTTGTTTTTGCTGTAATCAAAATACTCGATGATAACCGGTTATTCTCATCACTAGTTTCGGTCTGGCCGGCCTTCCGGCGACCGCGGAAACTGGACGAACTGTCACCTGACACATCCTTCGGGAAGACATAGACCCGTTATCTGGTTATGCAACTCGAAGGTGGCTCTTCAGCTCCAAGGTCATAGGCCAGCGATAGATATGAGGAATATTAACTGTAATTGAGCTGCGGATAATGCGAGTAACAACTGTCTGTGTTTTTGGTTGTAAATATATCATCAACATCATCAAACCATAAATGCAATGCATTAGTAAAGCAAACACAGCGTATTTCGGCAATCTGTTTCAGGAATAAAAAGAAGGTTATGGTGACGTGATCAGTCATCATCACCAGTCTTACCAACAGGCGCCGTGGCGCAGTTGGTAAGACGGCTAACTGTGAAACTGGCGTCGCGGGTTCGATTCCCGCCAGTTGCAAGGAAAAATCCAAGGAAGATTTTTTTCTCAATTAATCTGTGTGTTGTTGTGTAATTTTCATTACTCCCTTCCATATTCCTTCTACCCCACCTGCTGACAAGCCTCTAAATAGAGGCTAAGCGGCTTATTCCCGTTTTCACACCACAGTAACAATTCCCATGGAACGATAAAATAACATAGGGTGGATTGATTTTTATCGTATTTTATTTATTTAATCGCACTAACCATGAGGCCAACTAATCTCCACTCGATTTCCTTTTGTTTTTTTTTCCCGTGACTAGAAACTAAATACTAAACAAATTTGTTTCAATTATTTTATTATAAGTAATTTCAGTTAAGTAATTTACCGTGCCGTTTAGATTAGGATGATACCTTTGCATTATTAGCCTTATCTATCTTTTTATCTTATCCATATAAATATTTATCCATTTTTAATCTTGGCAATGTATCTTATAGGATACATATTATTATGATCTCATTTTGTTAACCCCTCAACGGTCTTTGGTAATACGTTTTACCTTTTGCTATATAGATCATTCTTCATACAGAAAGCGTGGAAACATAATATTTATTGCCAATTCTTTATTTTACAGACGCTCTCGCGGCCTAGATAAAGCTTTTATTTCAGTGGCCACTTAAACTAACCAACGACAGATCATAAGCTCTGTGAATGTCTAGACTTCCATATTTCCTTCTCAAAAATGTTTTCCCTCTGTTGCAACAAATTTTATTCATAACATTTTAAGAACTAATGCATGCTTTTAATAACATAAAATACAGGGTGTTCATTAAACCCTGTCACATCCGAAACCACGATGATCAGATGAGTAAGAAGACATATTGGCACATTAAAATCATTTTTTAGAACGAATAAAATTTCAAAAAAATTAAATATCAAAAAAAGCAAATGGTTGCTTACTTCTGGAGGGGAGAAACGAGGGGGGGAGGGGTAAGTCTGATACGCTGACAACCGCACGGCCGCGCTTGTCTCACTTCTCCCCTGCAGAAGTAAGCAACCATTTGTTTTTTTTTTATATTTTATTTTTTTAAATTTTCTTTGTTCTAAATATTTGTTTAAATATGCCGATATGTCTTCTTGTCCATACTGATCATCGTGGTTTCGGACGTGACAGGGTTTAAAGAACACCCTGTATATCAAAATTAATAAGAGTATATTTTTTATAATTGAATTCAAATATTTCAATGTTTTCTTTTTCTCTTTCTTCTTCAGGTACTTCATTGTGTAGTTTTAAACCTTTGTACAATGAGTTTTAAGACTCCGTTTTTTTTCCTCATTGGTAATCTTTTATTTTTTATATGAATGCAAATGAACATCTTATGGTTCGTTCTCGGTGTCATGTAAGGTTTTGCCTCGACCGATATTTGTGTGCTTTCGTGGTTCTCGTGTGCAAAAAAACTATGACTGAATAGCTCGTTTTGTCGACTACCGAAAATAGTTTTTTAGTCGCAAGCGGAGGGAAGGCTGCGCGGTGACGTCATAGCGCTGCGCGTGGGGGGTCTAAAATTGGGCTTGTGTGGGCACGGCGCGTGCCCGTTCCATATATGCAACAAGAAAACAATCTACAACTTGCACAAACCTCTACGACTCCACTTGGAAACACCACAATCGACTTACCGTTTGTACGTCAACTTAGTTCGACGATTATGCCCCACGTTTCATATTTTAGTTACCATCGACCAATTCTTCGTAGGTTAGCCATTTGTACTTATGATGTCTATAAGTAAATGTTATGTTTAGCGTCATTTTCTTTCTTTCTGACAAACAAAACAAATGAATCTCCGAATAACGAGAGTAACGTATGTATGGCGGCCTCCGTGGTGTAGTGGTCAAGACGCTTGACTCACGCACGGAAGGTTCCGGGTTCGATTCCCGGTGAGAACACAAAAATTAAAATGTGATTTTTCTCAAGCCTGGGTGTTCTGTGATGTAATTAACCACTGTAATTGGGCCTCCTGGCCTGTTGTGGTGCAAAAAAAAAATAATTTCGCAATCACGAAATAAAGATCCGACGGGAGTATCAAGGATACTCTATTTGTGTTATCCCTAGTTTCATATGCATAGCATTTGCGGCATTTACTTTCGCAATGCAGTGATCTATGCACCATGCAGGTGTGGACGAGTGTTTGATGATGATGATTACATGAAAGCACTTTCAAAGTTTATGGATGTCTCACAAATATTGTACTGGTTCCATCTAGTACTTAAACTGACACCCGCAAAGAAGTGCTAATTTTCGCTAAACGGTGTGTATTTTCGCCCGAGTTCGCTAGCCTGTTTATATTCTGGTCAAATATTAGCGAAACTTAAAAATTTCCACGAAGTCCTTTAAAACGGTGAATAGGGCACTCTACATGAACAATTTGCATTTCCACATTTATTCTACATGCACTAACCAAACCATGTACTACATGATATATGAAATATAGAAGATTCCTTATAGACAGTACACCCGCTTAATTATACGATGCCAGTAATTATGTATGTACTCGTATGTTCATTATTATATTTTTGTACCTTTTACATTATTTTTATAAAACTTTTTTATTTTCTTATTCTTTAAATTTAAATTTATCTCGTTTTTATTTACTTTATTTTTATAACTGTATATAAGTATATGTATTTTTATTTTATTTGCAACTCCGAAGTGCTTAACAATTGTTAATTGCTTTTATTTCAATACCGTTAATATACTTAATCAATAGCTTACACCACTGTGGAAAAAAAATATTGACTGTTTTCATAATTTGCGTTTATATGTATTCTTATTTTCTGTATACAATATATGTAAAAACTGTTGTTTTTTTCCCAAAGAAAAATAAATAAATAAATAATTTTATAATCTATATTTGAAGCGCTAACTTTGTGGTTATAACTAAAATGAAAACACTGCTTTAACCGCTTACTTTTAATTAAATTACTGACCGATTTTGGAGCTATTTCGTGCTAAAAATGAGATCATTTCCAAGCTGGAAAGGCAAAAGTTACCAAGCGACATAGTATAGCAATTTTACGGAAGGGTCAATCAAAGATTTTGTTTTTTTTTTAACTAATAAAGAATCTCGTATTTTAAAATCATGTTTGAGTAATGTAGGAATCTCGCCAACATAATACGTTCGTATAAGAATTTTTTATTATCTACTAATAAAAAAAAAACTTTTGTGGTATCTTCTGTAAAGTTGCTACATATCACTTGATAAAAAAAATTCCAGTGTCGATATGTGAGGGTACTCTTTCTTTACTAATCTTTCTTTATTTTGAGCAAATCACAAAAAGCTGATACAATACTCAACTTGAACTTTTTTTAAAACTTTTTAAACAATTTTTTATTATAATCAGTAAATATTTTATACTTAAACAGTGATGACATTAGCATGGTTATGTCAAGAAACAGTAGTCAAATAATAAAATTAATTTTATGCATTCCAACTTTACAATACTCAAGTAGAGGTTGCCATGTTTGCAACAAACCCGATAATTTAAAAGTCAAGTTCCTACAAATAAAGCCGTATTTTTAACTGACAATGTTATGATAATTGTAAAAAAAAAAATTCTGAAGAAGTTTCAATTAATATCTCACTTTTTTTAGATTTTGGATTTTGTCGGGTTTGCAAATAGTACCCTCATGTTATCGTACATTGCCAAGAAAATGGTTGACTAAGAACACCGCATAAGTCACTTTTTGTTATTTTTACAGGACGATGAAAAAACTGCTTTTTTAAAAAAAATCTCAACTAAATTACATCTTAACTCTTTATAAGACACTTAGAACTTGTACATACTCGTACATATACCACCAGCATTAAGTTGTATATTTTCTATAATTTTGTATTAAATCTTGTCGCAAGAGTATCGTAATAACGTACACTGATAGATCAGTCTCCCACTCAGATGCAGTATGCTAACATCTTAAAATCATTTGAACAAACTTTACTTTTATACTCAGTCTTTATATGAGAATCAATTAACCAAATTTGGTCCAAATTTTAAAAGGCGTAATCTGCCGGTTATAAAATTATTTTATTTTAGTTACATAAAAACATAAAGTTTATTTTTTAACAGAAATACCTTTAAATTTTGTTTTTAGCTAATACATGTTTACCTTTTTTCTTTTACTGCGTGATTTGGTAAAAAACAGCGTTTTAAAATGGCTAAATCGTATATTTTCCTTGCTCTTTATGAGACTACAGAAATTAAAGCCTTCAAAAGTAACATATTTAATTAGGTTTGAAAGACATAAATGAATTTTTATTTATTTATAAAAGAAATCATACAGTGTTTATATAAAACCAGGTACAAAAGAACAATTAAAAAAAGTAAGACCAATTACAGACTTCACATTAATTTATTATGAATGCAGGAGAGGGGAAAAAATTTGAATTTAAATATTAAATAAAAAGTACAAATACAAGTAAAATATGTCCTATAAAGGGTTAAAACGTCTTAAAATTAAACGTTTATACATAAACTCTCGCCTATCAAAAATTTCCTCTTCAATTCAATTAATTAAGCTGTTTTTGTCGCCGTCCTGTAATAATTACAAAAAACGACATACGCGGTGTTTTTGCTCAAGGGACAAAATGTGCGTGGTCACACAAGCAAAAATTGTATTGTTACTTGGTTCATCGACAGGCCCTGATAAATTGACGTAGGCTTATTAAACATTCACCCGCTGTACCCACTTTGTTTTTACTATAATTTGTTTTGGAAAAGCGACGATCCGTTTCTAGTATTATACAATAAATAATTGCCTTGAAATTGTAACGATGGTGTTATTAGTTATCAAATAATTGTTGGCTTAGGTATCAATTTATCTGAACAAAAACTCGATTGGTTGGTCGGCGCCAGAGGTTATCAGTTCTGGATACGTATTGAAATAATTTATCAATTAAATGTTTGTTTAAAAATATAAATAGTGAACATTCTACACGTCTATAAGTTATTCTAGTTAAATATACAGAAAAGACAAACATAGCTTCATTAGCGTCGCGTCGCGTCGTGTCCATTTGCATAACAATTTATTGAAATACTACTCTGTTTGGCTATTTCATATAGTGACATTTTTGTGAAAATAACCTCAAGGGCATTTCAAATAGTTTTAAGAAGATATGCCACGGAGAGTTAGATGGATAGGTATTTGATAAGTTTTTCTGTCACTCTCTCGTATATGCGAAAAAGACAACTGCACGTCCGACTGATTATGTCTAACTAAAATCGAGATCTCGTTTTCCCGTTTCCCCAAGCCAAATCTGAATCGATTTATATTTTTTTAAAGAAAGAGTACATATCAAAAATAATAGTTATCATCTTTGTATATCGCACGTTCAAAGACGGTAGATACAGCTAGGCGCTTTTTAGGATCTCTGGGTGGTCTTAGCTTCCATAAAAGACAATTTATCATAAAAAATCAAAACATAGGGACACGCCAGTGGTTGATGACAGGCACCGTGACGCATTTGGTTAGACGGCTAACTTGAGACTGGCGTCGCGGGTTCGATTCCCGCCAGTTGCAAGAAAGAAATATTTTTTTCTCTATTGGTCTGGGTGTTGTGGTGTATTTTTTATTGCTTCCTTCCATTTCCTCTCTCTCCTACCTGCTGACAAGCCTTTGAAATACAGGCTTAGCTGGTTATTTTTTTATTTAAAAAAAAATATATATATATAATATAATATATATATATACGTACTATATATATATAGTTCGTCAAAAAATCATAGCTCTAGTGCAAAAATCCAGTGAGAAAATACAAGAATACGTTTGTGTAAGGACCGGGGAGACCACGCATCCTCTAAGATAATGTTTTTTAAGACGACAATATCAAGGACTATCGTCCTGTTCTGTGTCCAGGCGGATGAAGAATACAGGGTTGTGGTCCTGTGGCTAGTGTCTCGGACTCACGGACCGAAGGTCCGCGGTTCGAATCCCACTCTACCCCAACTCGATTCCATTTTCTTATAGTGAGTTATTTACAACTCGTTGAAAATGGCCCTTAAAATCAAATATTTGTGTAAATCATAAGAACGCAAATATTTATTTGAAAAAAAAAAAAAAAGTTTGAAAACACTCGTCCAGGGTTCTGGTTCTATTTCACACTCTAATAGTTAATGGATAATAAGATGGATTTTTTTTTTGTATAAATTGAAAATGCCTCGTGTTATTAAATGTTACATGTAAGTTAGTTTGATATTCTTTCTGAAAATTAAAATACGTAAATTTTATTTTATTTTCTAGCATATTTGTTTACCTACCTAATACTTACCTTTTTTCTATACTAAGGGGAAATTAACATTTCTTAATAAATTTAAAATGTCTGCTTAGCATATTCGCATAATTACTTAAGTATATTATGTTCAATGACGCTTATGCTTGTGCCCAAAAACGTATTAATGAAGTTCTTTACTTACTTATTTTATTTAACGCATTAACTTTGTGCTAAAAAATTCAATAAATATGATTAAATATTTGTATATAACTAATTACCGACTTATTATGTGAACCGGTTTAGAGACGTACCCGTTCTTTTAAATCTTAATCTTTAGGTAAAATGTAACATACAAAAAGGCAAAGGATTAAAAGTAATAATATGGAAAAAAAAAATACATTCGGAAGGCTTTGAAAAACATCATCTCTTTATTCGATAATCAAATCACCTTTCAATATAGCCCATTATTTTTACGTTCCATTGTGATGGTCGTTTTATATATACCTAGTAAACTCATGCATAAGCTTTTATTTATTTAAATCTTTTTTTTATTTTTATTTTATTATTTTTTTTATTTAAAAAAAGAATTATTTGCGTTCTTATGATTTACCCAAATATTTCATTTGAGGGCCATTCTCAACGAGTTGTAAATAACTCACTATTAGAAAATGGAATCAAATTGGGGTAGAGTGGGATTCGAACGACGGACCTTTGGTCCGTGAGTCCGAGACACTAGCCACGGGACCACAACCTCTTGCCGCACAGCACTCTTGCCGATTACAATATCATATCATACCCCTTCCTCTCCCGCCCCCCTTTTTTTAAAATTGTTTCCACAATGTCTAACAGCAAATGTGCAGCTTCTAAAAGGACATGACCTATCAACACGTTAGTTTCATATTTTTATGCAACAACTATGCTGAATGTGTATAGCGGGATTTGCATGTTATTGTAATTAGTGTCCCGACGAAGAGATGGGTACGCCTCGAAACTGGTAGACATAGAAAAGTCGGTGGGTGGTTATATACAATTGAAGAGTGATTTTTTTAAGTGTCCCAATTCAACAAAGATCTTTTTTAGAGAAAAAGAGAGAAACGGTTATTTGTGTTTTGTCCTTTCTTACCAGAGTTTTTTTTAATGATGTAAAGTGATTTTAGACTCGAGTCCTACAATCAGATCCATTCAATCCACTTTGGTAATTTTCTATCATCAAAATGATTATTAAAATAAAGACTTTTTATTTTTAATCCAACAAATACTTGAAGATGGACATGTCAAGAGTAGAAATAATCGGCGTGTGTTCATGAGATGACGTATGAATTTAGAAGAAGCGAGGTCTGTATGCAAAGGCAGAGTGGTATGGCGATCTATCCTCTCTGACTTCCCCTACGGGAAAACTGCGTGATTGTTTGTTTATTTTTATTTTTAGGGCATTTTGATGAAACATGTGAAATTTTGAAGCATTTTAGTATCGGATTTAGTGACTATAATGTGTTCATAATACTTAACCCCTATGTGGCTGTGATGTCATATGAGTCTACATAGAATACTAGACTTGATATATCTTTCTTATTAAAAATTAACATTTTACTCTTGTGTTGCTATGATCTATGACAAGTCCACATACATAGGATACATGACTTATTTATTTATTCATTTACGGACTAATTCGATCCATTTAAACACGACATACCTCCTCTCTTTTATTAATTTAAATAATGAAGTTGTATTTTTTCTGATCTTTGCATGGACATTTTCACATCGGATTTGGAAAGTAAAATTTGTATAAATATGCTGGATTTTAATATAAAATACATTTATCCTTACTATGCGAAAAATAATTATACGAATGAAAGTGATGCCAATACCACAATAAATCTGTTTTACTGTTTAAGAAAAGGCGCGAGAGTATAACTTATAACGAAGAAGTTTGAACGACATATAACGCTGTTTTGTGACCGGTGTTTGTGTGAAAGAGATAAAAACAAAATAATAAATTCGTTCAATCAGTCGGTTACTGGCAGTATGCGAGAGTGCACGCTAGTTATATGACCGGTGTATGTATGGTTTTGAATTAATTTTGCTACAACGCCAACGGGCCTAAATTATGTTATAATTAGTTTAAATTATGGAAAAATAATTATTTTACCGTATATCTCTATATTTTTTTTTTCAAATGTATATACTTCAGAATATTCTGTCCTTTGCTTGTGGAAATACGGAGTTACACCACCGGGTGTAAAGGTATTATGTAACACAGCCTTTTTAGAGTTAAGCATATTTGTACAAGCCTTATCTTCTTATTTTAAAAAAAGGCTGTTATATTTAATTACTAGGTATTTTCACATTCATGTATTTTATATATATATATATATATATATAAATATATATATATATATATTTATATTGTTTTTTACTACAAATTTTTGAATAACTCTTCTTTTGACCGGTCTGTTTTTTGGATGGCTGGCAGATGTTGCTTATAGTAATTATTAATTTTTTAAAAATATTTCTTAAGTTAGCATATTATAATACATAGTATATAAACTAATATTTACATTTATTTTACTTACATATCTATTTACATCATTTTACACACATAACATTTCTTTTAAAATTAATTCAAACTTTTTAAATTCTTCATACATTCAGGCATCTATTCATACATTTTTAAACCTTTATACATTCAAATTCTGTTTTTTTTTAATGGCAGCCTTATTTTATCCTTATTTCTAGTAATATAATTATACATTTTTTTATTTAGCACTATCTAATTAATGGAGTATTTCGGCATTTGATTGTTAAAATAATTCAATATAAAAACAAGCATATTAAATATCAATCTCTTTTTTATTGCTATCTAATTAAGATCTTCTTGTATTTTTTCTATTTTATTATACCTACTTTTCTTTAGCACTATTTTCATGGGTCTATTTTGAAGTATTTCCAATTTATTTTTATTTCCGTCATTGGCAAAAAATAATACTGTTGAGCAGTAATCTATATGTGGAATTTTTATATTAATTATAATGCCGCCAAAGTACTTGTTATTTGTACTTGAATATTTAAATAAACAATAAATACATGCTTTTAATTTTTGTTTTAAATACCTGTAAACATGTCATCTTTTGCTTACTGTAACACGGCATTACATCGCCGTTTACAAAACATATTTTTTTAGCACAGTCTTTTAAGGTTTAATACTTCAATGCACACTTGTTATTATTATATAATAACATAGCTCCATCTTTACTAACACAAGCTTATCTCGTTACGTGCTCGTTGTCATGTGTCATGTATTCGTTGACATATATATTTTTTATAACTTAAAAATATACCAATATCTGCATAATAATATAAATTCTAATAATGTTTATTCGTTAGTCACAGTTTGGAGATTATAAAATATGAATAGATTATTAAATAATCGTATTTACATAAAATATCGACTCGCGACTGGATTTTAATTTCACATTTCGGCTTCGATTTGTAAATTTTATCTCCCGAACCACAGATTCTCAAATAAAATAAACTTTTCTGAACATCATAAAATTTTCTGCTCACACAAATTTAAAATACACATTTGGTCATGATATTCACAACTACGTTCGGCAAAAGGTTGTTGAAAAATATTGGACATTCCGAATTTAATAAACTGCCCGACGAGCTAAAACACGAAAAGTGTCGAAATTAAAAAAAAATAATGAAATCTTTTGAAAGTGATAGTTATTAATGTTTTCTTACTATTTCGGATGTATTTACTATGTTTATTAATAAAAAAATATATAAAAAAAATACCCAATCTAAAGTATAATAAGTCCGAACTCCATTGGACTAAAATGTGTTGAGTTAGCACGAATAATACTAGTTTATTAACAAAATTACAAGTTCTTTATCTACTACATTTTTTGTATTAATAGATATCTCTGGATTATCTGTAGTTTGCCTTACTTGGCACAACCTGTTTTAAGGCAGACATTTTTGTGTGTGGAGCTAAATAAATAATAGCGTGACATTTTTTTTTTATGTTCAATATATTACGTATCTTCAAATTATTATAACAAATTTCATTTCAATACTTAGTCTTTATTGAAATCCCAGATACCTAAGTTAAGTCTAAATTTAAAATGGTGTAATATGCCGGTCTAAAAGTAATTATATTTTAGTAACATAAAACTTTTAAGTATATTTTTTAACAGAAATACCTTTAAAAATTATTGTTTTTTTTATCTAATTCATATTTTTTTATTATTGCGCGATTAAAAATAAAACATTCGTTTTAAAATGGCAAAAGCGTATGATTTCCACATTTTGCGTGCGTTTTACTAGACCACAGCCTTAAGATAGTGGCGGTAACGCTGTTTTGCCTATAACTCTGACAGTGGTGCGAGCTAGCGTAACCGCCTACTTTGTCGTCGGTTACATTGTTTTGCTTAGCTTAAAAATAACATGTCAGCATTTTTTTTTTTTTTTTAAAGAGTGGAATTATGCGGAGTAATACATAGAAAACTATAACTGGCCTATAATTTTGGTTTATTTGTAAATATTGTTTTTTGTTGTTGTTATAATGGCTGTTGTTTTCATTTAATAAATAAAAATTAATATACTCATATGTGGCAGGTGAATTTTATGGAGCTATGATGTTTTTAACACTTGTACAGGGGGCAATAGGGAACAATTTCCTTTAAAGGCCCAATTTGCCAAAAATGTCGCCAACGTTTTTCGGCCAATACATCGAATATTTGGGACCCAAAAACCTGAAATTTGTTGTTATTATAATGGCTGTTGTTTTCATTTAATAAATAAAAATAAATATACTTATATGTGACAGGTGAATTTTATGGAGCTATGATGTTTTTAACACTTGTACAGGGGGCAATACGGAACACTTTTCCTTTAAAAGACCCAATTTGCCAAAAATGTCGCCAACGTTTTTCGGCCAATACATCGAATATTTGGGACCCAAAAACCTGAAATATCTTTGCCCGAGTTCAGAGTTAACCATGACCCATCCTCTTGTAAGATACAATAATAATACGGTTGATTAAAATCCTCCAAAATGGATAGGCTCCGCATCTCCACTGCCATATTGCTCTCTCCCGTGAGAGTAAGTGTAGATGTGTGTTTCCGTGTATTAGTGTAAGAGTAAGTGTTCAGGTGTGTGTAAGTGTGAGCACCATTAAATAGTAAGTGGGATCGTATCGCAGCCAGAAATAATGAGTCTTAATTTATTTTAAAATAAATTAAGGAACATGTCAAATATATTAATAGATGAAAAAAAAGCTCTTCACGCTCATATCTTCAGCTCTTCACGCTCATATCCTCGCACAAATCTTTAAGATATTCACCTGCGCTCCCTGCAATTGGTCCCCAAACACAAATGGCATTAAACACACTTATTTTTTTTGCCGGATACTGCTTTTTTGCTTGGAACGGCGGTATAATTCTTGTTAGATTTATGTAATTAAATTTCGTTCACATCATTCAGCGAATATGAAACGTTTAAGCATTCGATTGGGATTAACTTTCGACTAAAGATTAACTCATTCAATATGTTTATTACTACAAACAGACCCTAGTCAATCCATGTTTAACAATCGAGCAGGTCATTATCAGGCTTTCCACGTGGGAGTATGTGTTAGGGGAGGGAGATTAACAAAATTAAACTAAGCCACACAAAATAATAGTTTTTATTGTCCTTGTAAAAAAATACACAGTGTTTAGTATTATTTAATTAAAAGTTCAGCAACTAGTAATTTTCCCTTGTATGTGGACTCAAAAAAACATTTGTCTTTAATTTTATGCGCAAAGTAAAATTAAGCTTTCTGTATGAAAAATAGAATATGCAGACATTTTTCTTTGTAAATACTCGTATGTTTAATTACAGGTTACCGACTAAGGTACTCTAAAGTTTCATACACATAAACACGTTTTTGTACATAAATAACGATTTTCCTTTATATCGTTTCTCGTTAAAAGATGTTGTACTTATTTAATTATTTTTACACCACTAAATACTTTTTTATTTTTTTAAAATACCGTTTCGATATGTACCTACCGATGAAGATTACGTTTGTAATCGCGGCCTCGACGAAGTGTATGGTGAGCAAGCTGTATATAATATTACTTAGACGTGTGAATGACGACAACAACGACAACAAGTTGCCGAATTTAGTGTGCTGGTTGCGTACGGGTAAAATATTTTTTCTTATCGCTGTAGATGAAGCTGATCTAACCGCAAGACGTCGGCGTCGGTCGACGAGTTCTTTTAAATTTTCCAGGGCATAGTTGTGCAGAGACTAATACATATAAGTCAACGTACTTTGTATTCCGCTGAACAACAACAGCAACGTTCTAAAACGTAAGACTGATCATCTTACCTTCATGTAACAAAATTGATCAAGATACGCTGCGATTGGTGTACCAATGCAGTGCCCTTTGCACCATTAGGTGCGGAAAGGGAATGATGACGATGAGTTTGTATGCCGTCCTCTGTGGAAAACGTAGCATTTTTT
Source organism: Micrasema longulum (assembly GCF_059751315.1). Classification (NCBI taxonomy): domain Eukaryota; kingdom Metazoa; phylum Arthropoda; class Insecta; order Trichoptera; family Brachycentridae; genus Micrasema; species Micrasema longulum. The sequence goes on from NW_028277755.1 coordinate 251,553, forward strand.
CGCTTCCGCTCTTGTCCACGTTCACCGAATTAGGTGCGCTAGTTGTGCCCAGGTAAAATAACGTTTTATGAGTATTACTTTGTTGGGTCGCTTCTTGCTTAACTCCATTCAGGTATAGTCCGCCCACGTGTGAAGCTGGGAAGCATTCCACCGTGGCGCACCCACTAAATATTTCACATAACAACATTTATAACACCAACTCATTACAGCCACGAACTGCCACCATAATAATATTATCATTTTTATAAACTCAACAATGGATAATATTAATTATTTTTGCAGATATTTTTTGATAAAACACAATACATGCCTACTAATAATAACAATATATTCCGCTTATTAAATGATTTTTTTTGTGACGATTTTTATCATGAAATATTTATTTATTAAGGTTTTTTCTCTTTGGCCTTCAGTTCATAATACAGTTCTGTGTATGCAATAGAACATTGAGTCGGTTTGTGGTTCTGTGGCTAATGTCTGGGACTCACGGATCAAAGATCCGTAGTTCAAATTCTACTGTACCTTAACTTAATTCCTATTTTCTAATAGTGAGTTATTTACAACTTGTTGAAATGGCCCTTAAAATTGGACGTTTGGGTAAATCATAAGAACGCAAATATTTATTTAAAAAAATTAAACATGAACCCTGGACGAGTGTTTTCGACTCGTTGGCTACTCTCAGGTAAAAATCCTGAAAAGGTAAATCGAGTGAGCTAAGTCCACCTCTTTGTATATTTGTTGGCACATTCGCCTTCCATTCTTAAACTCCTGGATTCGGTTCCCGGGGTGCTATTCTGAACCACTCTCGCGGCACGAGAAAACAGTTTTTCTCGTGTATTTTGTATGTAAAACACCATATAATACGGCCACGAGGCGTTTGGAATACCAGCCCTGACAAGGTGGACTTGAAATGTTATTGAAAACGGTGTTTCTAGACTGTAATAATATATGTCATTGTTTCTGGACGGGAACATGAAGCGTGAAAATGATCACCTTACCTTCCGTTTAACGAAAATGATAACAACAATGAGTACCAATGCAGTGCCTTATTCATCATTAGGTGCGGAAAGTGACTAATGATTACAAAAGAAAATGTCGAAAGTATGTCCAAATCAAATGCAAAAAAATCATTTTGGTGGTTTTGTAAAGAACCACTGAGACATGTTACGAAATGGTGGTATATAAGTTACCCACAGTCAATAACGTATAATTAAAAAGACACGTTACAAGCCCGTAATAGATGGCATTTCAATACGTCGGTATTTATTTTTTTATTTGACGGACTTATGCAGTCCATTCTAACGATGGTAAATACAATTTTTTATAATAAATACAGGTACTAATAAAATAAAATACAACTAAATAAAATTAAAGCTAGGACAAAAAAAATACTACCTCAAGACATGATCCGGTCTATCTTAGTGGTTTTTTAAATCTATAAAGACCAAAAAAAGTCCAGATCTTGTCTCGAGTTTACAATACGACACAATCGGGACATTGGTGCGTGCAAGCCATAGTTTGTGCTGTGTTGATCGAGGAACAGCGCATTATTATTTCGCAACTGGCGGATCGGAACATTGAATGCCACTTGTTCCAGTAACGATGGTACATCGATTAAGCCATTCAGTAAATTAAACATAAATATGGAGTCAATGTTATTTCTACGTTTTTGTAGACTTGAGATTTTTAACATTGACTCCATTTCTCCGTAAGTGTAGTCTCCCCTCTCGAGGCCGATCATCCATGCTACTTTTATTAGCAAACAATGTTGCACCGATTCGATATGATTTAGTAGTGGCCTTCCTTGCATCTATTTCCCACAAAAATATTTGCATGTATATCGTGATTAGCTACATATTTTTTTTTAAATTGAGGGCTACGCAATATTCGCTATATCTATGATGTTGTAAGGGTAGGAATAACATTCGCGGTGCCGGAAAATTTTGATGAATAGGTATTTGAACATTGTTTTTCTGCTACTCTCTCGCAAATGCCTCCTCGACACTGCGAAAAAGACAGCTGCACGTCGGACTTATTATGCCTAACTAAAATCGACATTTTGTTGTCCCGTTTTCTGCACTTCAAAAGTGAACCGATTTGGTTGTTTTCTTTTAGAAAGGGTATTCAAATGAAATTTTCTGTGTCAGTACCTTTTGCGTTTTTCAAATATATTTTTCATATTCGTGTACCTTACGTTCGAAGACGGCAGATAAGACTCAGCGTGGTTAAGGGATTTCTTAGGATCCTAACTCCCATAAGAAACAATTTATCAAAAAAAAAACAGTACAAAGGGGACACGCTAATGATAAACATCTATAATTTGTAAAATCTCATTGCTTTAGTGCAATAATCCAAAGAGATTATACAGGAGTACATTTTTGTAAAGAAAAGTCAGACCTCGTTTACCATTTCGCAGTTGAGGTAAAAACTGATATTAGTACTTCTTAAGACCTACTGCTACATTTTCTTAATTTGACTTCGAACTTGCTTAACTTTATTTTCCAATCAATTTTTAAATGTCAAACATCCCCCTTTGACGTTCCATTCTATATTTAAATTAATTTCACGATCCTACCTGAGTAGGTTTCGTTTTTTTCTCATTCGTTCGATTTTTGAATGGTTCTAATTTTGAATGGCGCGCGCTCTGACGGCCTTAAGGAAGGTCGACCTTTACCTGTTCTCTCCTCCCCTCCCTTACACCTCAACACACTCCCTTCTCCATAATACCCACACCCGACCCAAACATTTTTCAATCTCTCACTCATTTTTCAATATCTTCCGTTTTGTCAACTAAGGATGAACTAGCTTAAATAATTAACAATAGTACAAAAGAAATTAGTAACATCTTTTAATAAGGAAGTTTAATGTTTTTTTTTTTATATTTCTTTGCATACTGTCAAACTAAGCCAAAAATTTTTTTTAAATATTTTTGTGAATAGTATTATCGTCGCTACGATTTTTAAATGTTTTTTTTAAATTTCTTCGCGCGTGACGTCACTAGTTCTATTCAGTGGGTTGTCCTGATCATTAGTAAGATTGATAATATCCGACGTAAGCCTTCCGTACAATATATCAAACTCACATCGAATGGATCAATGAATGCAAGAGAGTTAAAGTCAATTAAAATAGCTGTTTGTTGAATTTAAACTTTAAAAAGATTAATTTGATTATTGACAAAAAAGGTTTTAATTTGAGCAAAACCGATAGAAAGACTCTCCGTTTTCGGGTATGTGTTGTGAGTGCTAACATTGTTTTTTTATGACCTAAGAGTTGAAACCTTTTTCATTTTTAAACAAAGATTTTTATATTTTTTTATTGATTTTTTAAAAGTACTGAAAATATAGGCGAGTTCCATGGTTTGTTTGTATGATGTTTGTCGAAGGAAGCAAAACTAGCAGTTCACAATGGAGTTCTTGTGCCAACCCTAATGTATGGGAGCGAAGTATGAAATTGGAAAAAAATATGAAAGAAGGTTAAATGCGAAATGCGATTCCTCAGGCGAATGTGTGGTAAAACGATGTATGACAGGTGCACAAATATCGATATCCGCGAACCATGTAACGCTGAGACATGCATTATCGACGGAATCTTGAAAGAGGTGCTGCGCTGGTTTGGACATGTAGAGCGAATGGACAGCGAAAGAACGCCTAAAAGGATCTACGATGCGAACGTTGATGTATGTAGAAAATGTGGAAGACTGAAAAAGACATGGCACTATCAAGTCCACCAAATACTGAAAGATGGACATGCCAAGATTAGGAATAATCGGCGTGCGTCTATGAGAAGATGTATGAATTTAAAAGTATGATTTTTTGAAAGTATGTATGCAAAGACAGAGTGATATGGCGTTCTATCCTCTCTGCTTACTCCTACGGGGAAACCTATCACAACACTCTATCATTAGTTGATTTGGAAGATTTGGATATGGAATTTTCATTGTTATTCAAATCGTTTTTATAATTTTTTTCATACATTTTCGAGATATTTCGCCGTACAACTAAATGCTCTAATTTTTACCACGTGTAATCAATTTCCTGTAGCGCTGAACTACGTTTAAGTTAGGTAACATTATTCTTACATATTGCATACATTTTAGTTGACAAAAATGTTGTTGTTTTCCTAAACAAATAAAGAAAAAAGCACAATAAGACGAATGTTTGATAGTCAATACAGAAATGAATAATTAAGAAGATATATTTAATTTTTAACTGAAATTTTCAAATCCGAGGGGCTTTTAAATGCCTCATTTTATCATTGGCTATCAGACAGAACATTCACTCTCTTTGGATGCAAAATCTGTATCCAAAATGGACCTTTAGGACGAAGAGCCCAAGGAATCGTTTGCCGTACATTACTGAAGGTCATAACTCAATGCAACCATTTGAAGGATCGTGACAACCAAACTACCTTCATCATGAGAGATTCACCAACAATGTATTGCAATATTAAATTGCATTTAAAATGTTCTGATCTGCATCTGATAGATCGTAGGTGCGTCTTATCTGACAGGGAAATTATTTCTGTAAATATAAATACATTCATACCCACAGCGCATTCAAATGTGTAACCCGTCTGTTCCTCTGATGCAACCGGCGCCGGCGTTTCGAATTGCACTTAATTATTTAATATCTCGGCAATCGCTATGAATATAACCCCGATTTTTAAAAATCTTCAAGTAAACCTTAACATTAACATATTACAGCAGAGATGAAGAATATTTAAGAGAAGGTAATATAGAAGTCTAGGCATCTACAGGACTTATGACCTGTCATTGGCTGGTTTGAGTGGCCACTTTACACACTGTGTAACATTCACCATTCTGCCCATATTTGAACATCTATATTACTTCAATTCTTTCATCTGTTGATGTTTGTGAAGTTAAAGAGCTGAAACCTTTATTTATGCGAGTGAGATCCATTTAATTGAATTAATTTACCTACATACTAGGCAACGTCTAAAATTTTTATTTTTTCAATTTCTATATTGGACCAGGTAGATTTATCAACAATATTTTGAGTTTGTCCAAATTTTAGGTTATAAGTCCTGTAGATGCCTAGACTTCTATATTATCTTCTCTTAAATGTTCTTCATCTCTGTTGTAATATGTTAATGTTAACAGCTCCCCAGGGAGTTGAATCCAGTCCTTGTCTACAAAAATTTGGACAAACTCAAAATATTGTTGATAAACCTATAAGAACATATAAGAAAAAAAGTATATCACATATATTAGATCATTTTCAATATAATATTTTGCCCATTACAATCTCCGAATACGAAAAAATCTGTGGCTTGGGTCTAACAGAGCGAATGTTGTAAATCGCAATATTAAAGGGAGTAACACGCGAGGTCGATCAAAACAACGCTCTCGCATAACGGTTCTTAAAATTTCGAAAAATTGCTCAATTTAAGAAGTAGTGTGTACTTCCCGGGTCGGCTAGTCCTGTCGCGCAGTTTTTGTGTTATTTATTTTGTATTTCTGCGTACTTTTCTTGTGTTTTTTTAGTGATTGACAACGTTAAATATATTCCTTATAATATCTTCGTAAACTTAGTGTCAGTGCCGAAAGAAACCGAGAGAATACGAGCTAAGCCGAACGTGCCGTACGAAAGTAGGTACACCCCTCGACGTTTCACTTGGACTCGTCCGCCGAGGAGAACCGAAAAGGTCCGAGGCGAGCCGAGACAAGCCGACCCGAGTGAAATAAGCGAAATAAACAAAGTAAACAAACAAATAAATTGAGCATAGACAAAGTGATAATAATATTTTTAAAATTAATACCTAAATTATCCTATAAAATAATTTTTATTTTTAAGTTTAATATAGTTTTTTCTCGATAATTTGTAAAATAAAACAAAATAATAATCTACTTTAATATCTCCTTTCGTACAACAAATAATAATTGTTTTTCACTTATTAAAAAAAAAAAAAAAAAACGTTTTTAATTTAAAACATTTTTTTGTGCACAGATTTTAATTTTAAAACATAATCAATATGAATTGTAACAAATGTGTACAAAATATCAGCCCCCGAAAAGCACTCAAATGTGCAAGGTGCTATATATATTTTCATCCGACATGTGCTGGAACCACACTGGAAAATTATAAAAAAATGAGTAAAATATATCGAGCACAGTGGAAATGTGAGATTTGTAAAATACATGATCCACGATATAATACAAGTGCACTATATTCTGATGAAGAAGATGACCAGTTGAAGACATCAAACAAGGAACCTAAGAACCATACTCAAAATAAAAACGAGGAACCAATCATAACAGATTCATCAATGACCTATATTAAAAACATGTGGGAAGAAATCTCAAAAGTTAAAGAATCGATCAATACACTTACTATAGAACTAAAATTGCTTACTGATAAATATGAAGAATTAGTAAAAAGTAAGAAAGAAGAACGTGATGAATTAATCAACAATCAAAAGGTTGTTGAAAATATTGAACCGAAATTGACAAATCGAAAAATTAAATCCAACAAAATAATAACAAATAGTAATAAGAAAAAGAAAAAGAAGGATGAGTCAAATAATGAAACAAACGATACAATATCAACAGCTGATGATGAAACTAATGATACTTCACAAATTGATAAATACACAAAAAAAAAGAAAAAAGAAAAAAAACTAACAGAAAATAATCTACATTTAATACAAAAAGAAGATAATATGCAGAAAATGAATATTCTTATAATAGGAGATGAAAGAGGAAAAAAAATCAGGAGAACCATTGAGCAAAATATATCTAACAATGTTCACTGCTGTAGCAACATTTATCCAGAAGCTACCTTAGAAAATTATGCTTCTAACATTATATCACAATCAAATACATTTACAATGGAAGATACTGTAATACTACTACTGGGACAAAATGAGACATCCCCTATTCAATTTCTAAGTTATTTATACTATATACTAGATAATCTTAAACATACAAAAGTATATATTTACTCTGTCTATAAGAATGATTTCCTTAACACCTTAAAACTAAATATAGAAATTAGAAAACTGGCAAAACTACATGAAAACTGTAAATTCATAGGACCAGTATATCACGAAAAAATGAAATTTTATGAAAAGCAAATATTAAAAGAGCGAACAATGTATGAAATGGTTACTACATTGAATAAAATGTATAAATTTGAATCACAAGCTAATTACATCCTGTGACAAGAAAATGTAAATAAAATCAATGAGCTTGATCATTTAGACAGACATAAATCTAAACAATCAGAGGAGAAAAAAATGAGAAAAATGCATAAACTCAAGATTCTTTATATAAATATACGCAGTCTTAAACCAAAAATAGATGAACTTAAATCATTAATAACAAATGACTCATCAATACCAGATATCATTATGCTTACAGAAACATGGCTAAGCAACGCTGAAGAAGAATTGTATGGAATTAATAATTATAATGTAATTAACTCATGTAGAGAAGGCAAAGGAGGAGGAGTTGCAATATATATTGCTAATAATTTAGATTTCCAAATTAAAATAAAAGAAACCGCAAAAGATAAATCAAATGTGATCTTAATTAATTTAACTGAACAAAATATTAATATCTGTGTCATCTATAGACCACCCAATAAAAATCAATTACACCAATTCATCGACTTTTTTGAAACAGATATACTTACAAAAGAAAAAGGAAAAATAATAATAGTTGGTGATTTCAATATAAATTTACTTGACAAAAAATGTGTGCATACTAATGATTACTTAAATTCTCTCCGCTCAAATAATTTTAAAATACTAAATGAAATATCTCCTGAAAAGTATACTAGGTGGAATCAAAGAGGTGAAAATACAATAATTGACCATGTGATCACTAATATAATAGGATGCAATCACACCATTGACTACATAGATACACCGCTAAGTGATCATAGAGCATTGGAGTTAAATGTGGATATATCAATAGCTAAACAAATAGTAGCAAGGCAAAAATATACTTCAGAAAAGATCGATTTTAATAAACTTAAAGAAAGCGTGGAAATAAAATTACAAAATTTACAAATAACTACTTTTAAACAACTGCAAGAGTTGATTCTAACTGAAATTAAAAAGAATACAAAAACAGAAAACAGAAGATTTACTACTTCGATCCAAGAGGGGTGGCTCACAAAAGAAATATTTAAAAAAGTCATTCTAAAAAATAAAATTTACAAAAAAATGGTAAAAGAAAGACACAATCAACATCTGCAAATACAACTAAAAAATATTCAAAAAGAGCTGAGAAATGATATAAGAAATTCAAAAAAACAATACTATCAACAACAAATAGCATGCGCAGAAGGAAACAGTAATAAATTATGGAAAATTATTAAAAATATTAAATCAGACACAAAAATACCATCACCATGTATAAAGGAAATAAAACAAATGGATGGAAAAGTAACAAATAATCCGGTAGAAATAACAAGTACATTAAATGATTTTTATACAAATATAGGAAAAAAACTTGCAAATAAAATAAAGGGACCATGTTTAAATGTAACAGAAACACAAAAATACCAAATAAATGCTACCTTCTTTCTTAGACCCGCAACAATAGGAGAAATCAAAAAAATTATAGATAATTTGAAAAAAAATGCTTCTCCGGGATATGATAAAATTAAACCATCGCTAGTAAAAATTCTTAAAGACATGCTTAGTCCAATATTAACAAATCTGATTAATCTGCATATAAAAGAAGGTACCTATCCAGATGAATTAAAAATAGCAAGAATCACTCCAATATATAAAGGAGGTGATAAAAAAGATCATAGCAATTACAGACCAATTGCAAATTTAACAGTCTTCAACAAAATATTTGAAAAATATATTCAAAAGAGATTAATGGACCATGTTAAAAATCTCAATATACTTACTTATAATCAACATGGCTTTCAGGAAAAAAAAGGAACCGGAACAGCCCTAGTGAATTTAATAAATTTTATTCAAACCAACATGGATACTGGGATCCCAATCACGGGAGTAATCTTAGATTTTAAAAAAGCTTTCGATACGGTTCATGTTGAGACAATGATAAAAAAATTAAACGACATAGGAGTAAAATTTCAAGAAAGTAAACTATTAAAATCATATTTAGCAAATCGGAAGCAGTATACATATGTAAATGAAAAAAAAAGCCTTTTGCAAACGGTAAATTTTGGAGTACCCCAAGGATCCATTTTGGGTCCAATATTATATATTTTATACATTAATGATTTGTCACTGTACAATTTCAAGGGAAAAATTATTATGTATGCCGACGACATTGGACTATTCTATAAAAATCAAACAGACGTATTAACAAACAATGACATAAACAAAGACCTAACTATGTTGACTAAATGGACAAACACAAACTTACTTACACTTAATGAAAAAAAATGCAATATTATCCATTTTGAAACTAGAAAAAAATGTCATAAAGTAGATGCTTACATAAATAATGAACGACTTACTGAAATTGAACATGTTAAATACTTAGGACTAACAATAGACAGACAATTAACATGGACAATTCATATCAACAATTTAATTAGCAAAGTGGCGACATTATCGAGTCTTTTTTTAAAAATCAAAAACTTTGTTCCAAAAACGGAAAAAATTCTAATGTATGAAGCCTATGTAAAAACTAAAATATGTTATACGCAACTATTATGGGGAGCAGGATATCAAAATGACATAAACAGACTACAAAGACAACAAAATAAAATATTAAAGTTAGTGTATGACCTTCCCTATTTAACTGCAACTAGAGAACTTTTTAAACAAACTAAGCAATTAAATATAACTGAACTCTTTCAACTAGAATCATTAAAATTTATCCATAAATTAGCCACTAATGTAATTGTAGACGAAGAACTAAAACTAATAAAAAATTGTAGTCAACATGGACATAATACGAGAATATCAGACAAATACCATATACAACTTTTTAAAACAAGACAAGGACAATCAAGACTAATGAACCAGGGACTGAAATTATACAATAAACTACCAGACAAAACTAAACAAAAGACTCAGACAAACTTTACAAAAGATGTAAAAAATATTATTTTAAACAACAGAGTATAAATGAAAAATGTATGTATTATTTTATGTAAAATGAATGTTATAATCCGTAAGGGTTTATAAATAAATTTTCAAATAAAAAAAAAAAAAAAAAAAAAAAAAACTTTTTAATCCATTTTGTGTGTTAATATACTATTTTAGGATTTCGAAACTAATATCAATAAAAAAACATTACCACATTTGTATGTCCATACAAAATAGTAAGATACGAGGTGCATAAAAAAATAAGGAGAATTTTTAAATTTCGCGGGTTTTCAGAGTCCGATTGTCAAATTTTTAAACCGATTGACAAAGTAAACAATGAATGCAGCTGAAATTTTTAGCATACTTTGGGGGCTTGTATACCAACATATTTTTTTTTTGATTGACAATCGGACTCTCCAAAAACGTGAAATTAAAAAATCCCGTTATTTTCTGAACACACCTCGTATTCCTATATAATTTTTAAACAAATCGAACCTCTACAAAATGCTGGCAAGAAAAAAATCATCAAGATAATATGCATTGACAACTCTTCTTATATTTCTACCTGTGGCCTGTGGCTTTACCAACATTAAAATGAATGCATTACTCGTGAACTTCTGTGACAAAATTTATTACCAACTTACAAAACGATCGTTTTCGAAAGACCTTATTTTTGAAACGAAAATAATGAATGAAGATATTCATTATAAGGGTTTATATAAACACTAGGAGAATCTTTAAAAAATCTTTTATTTGTAGAGTTGGTTAAATCCGATATTCTTCCCGTGTTATTAAATCCTATTGTTTTTGCCGGAAATTTGATTTATTTTCCTTTCAAATTTTATTCATATTTGATTACTGGTGACCAACGAAGATAATTAAAGTTTTCATTAAAATATTCGCATTTTCGTACAGAAAATTATATTTCACTTTAAAGACAATTGAAGATAACTTGTTAACTTCCCACTGTAAACGGGGTCTAGCTTTATTGCGGGGGGTTATTCAGAAGATCAGACCGTCATTCTGATTAATAAGATTTATCTGTCTCCCTACTCCCTGGCAACGTGTAGTCATCTACATAATATATATGTTTATCCTATGAATTATTATTGTTCGTCAATAATCAATATTGCCTTTGTGTACATTATGCATGTAGATTTTAGATTACAATTTTTATTTTTGTAATACAAGTTTCGTATTGGATCTTCTGTTATTCTGTAAATGTTAAGGAACTCCCAAATCACTTGTCTTTATAGATGTGTTATTTTGTTCGTTGGTTGTAAAGAAGAAAAATGATCAGTAGGCTTCAGATTAATTATACGGAATTATTCAGTGATAACAATTGGTTTAATAGTAAATCATTTAATAAGGTACCTGTTTAATGTGTTATATATTAGAAATTTAGGTAAAGCTAAACAAATTAAATACACGAAAGATAAAATAAAGAATAAACAACTTTGTTTTTAACCAATTATTTTTATTTTTTTCTACAGACCAGTTTCAAAGCTACTCAAGTTTCTTAAACGAATAAACTTAACTCATGAATAAAGAAAATATATATTTTAAAAAAAAATTCAAGTAATTAAGTACTATAAAATACTGCTAATTATTCGTAGCATAAAAAATACTTTTAAATTTGTAATTTTGAATTCCCGCAAAAACGGTCATTCTATTGGCCACGCCCCTAATATGTCACGATCCATGTTTATTTGTTCCAGGCCAGAAATTTGTTAAGACCACTATCACGAATCTTGACGTCACAACAACCAAGGCCAAACACGTCGCACTTTTCTAGCAACGTATTTTTACTCAATTTCTTTTTCACATTTATGTATGAAAACATTTCTCCACAATATCCATATTGATTTTGAAAACACAATGAATTATTCTAAATGCATTTCATATATTTTATCGGTACTCGAAGTATTTGATATTTCAGAGACAACAATTGAGACATTCTGCTATCGGATTGATAAAAAGGGAAAATAGTAATGGTGATAAAACTCCACCTTGAGGTACTCCAGCGACTCCCGTATTCGGTTGAGCGATAGCATTTCGACAGCATTCAGCCTACTTTCATACTTTTTTTTCCAAATCTATGCTTCGCTTCCATAAATTGAATAAGGGTCGGCAGACTGCATTGTACTGCTAATTTTTCCTCTTACGATAAACCTTTTTTGCCTAGGTTTATTTATTATTTATCCATGTATTTCTGTTATAGAAATGATTATAATAATACGAAGATATCACTTTTTTACAATTTTAAAGTAATGAGGGTAATTTCTAATTTTGAATCCCCGCGAAAACGATCGTTACATTGGCCACGCCCTTTATGCGTCGGGATTCATGTTAAATTTTAACTTTGTTTGTAACCGTTTAAATTTTTATAGAACATCGTCACGAATCTTGAGGTCACAATTATCAATGCCAAACATGTCACGTTTTTCCTTAAATTTCTTATTAAAGTTTATACATGAAAACATGTCTCCGCAAAATTCATATTGATTTTGAAACTAAATCCATTTCACATATTTTTATCGGTATTCGTAGTATGCGATATTTCCCTATTCCCGTTTCAGTGCTTCCATGTTTCTAGCCGCCGATATTTGTACCCATCTGATTGTCAAAACTTTCCGGCAACAGACAAACTATTGTTATCTCATTATCTTGCACAAACATCCGTCTTTGTCTTTCCGTCTCCGAAACATTATAGGTATATCATTATTTGCGATTGTGAAAACACAGATAACGATGTTTAATTATTGTCTCCATTCATGAACGCGGCCATCGGTGCATCCGCAAGATGTGCCTTATCTTCTTTCGTTCATTCTACGGAGATATTACATAAACCATAGCTCTATAACTTGGGTTCCGCCGGTTCCGCGACACTCTTGGGTTCCACCAATGTTTTAAAGGACTCCTCCACATTTATGGGACCTACTGGGATGGAATTCAACAATTTTAAATGAAAAAAAAATGTATTGTCCACATATTTTGGTGTTACAAAACTCCGAATTACTTTCTTACTTAATCCATGTCCGCTTAGGTGAAGCATATGGCATCCACAAAATCTCCTTGTGGTGCCTTATCTTATCACGTCCCCCTGACGTTGACGATCACTACAGCGAAAGCATTTTGGTCCTGCGCTACTCCGAGGCCAGAACGACTGCTTGTTGGATGTACTCGCCGTAGTGATTCTTGGGAAAAGATGACCAGCGTGGTTTTTCGTTGCCTTCTTTGGTGGATTTTTCTGTCGGGGCTACCTTCCCTTAGTTAGTTGGTTCTGGTTCAGAGGCGCTAGAAACTCCTGTTTCATCCTCTCGTTATCTGCTGTGATCACACCGTTATGAGTGTGATCCCATTGCCCAGGGTTCGCTACATGGACTGGAACGTGGAATGCAACTGGGCATTCGCAGCATCTAATAGAATCACATCCCCCAGCAAGATGTGACTCACTGCGACCCTACTGACTGTTCATCTGCGGCTAACTCTCGTGTGTCCTCTTAAGTTAGGTGTGCGTCCCGTAGTTCTGACACGAATTGCCGATAAACTGTCAGCCGTAGATGTCCAGGACCGCTAGAACCTGATGCCTCTCGAAGTAGGCAAGCATGGTTAAGGTTCTCGGGAGTTCTCGTAATATATGACCCAGCCAGCCGTATCGCTTCCGCTTGATGGCGGTTATCACTAGGGATGGCTGCTTCCGTTGTAACCATCGCACACCCAATATTCTTCAAAAATACCTATTCTTAAAACTCCATAATCTTCTATTTCGGCCCTAGTGAGGTGCTGCGATTTGTATCCATGAAGGGGAATAAGTGCTATGCATGCATTGTATAGGCTGCATTTGAATTTTACCAAGTAAACATCTGATTTCCAGACAGCTTTCTTACTGTTGAATGCAACACCTGCTAATGGCAGCTCTTTTTTAATGCTTCCATTTTCCGTAACATACTCTCCTAGGTATTTAAAACTCTCAGTATTTAAATTAAGGTTTCAAAGAACTCAAATATTATACACAGGATTCCAAGGGCTGTGGAATGTTGAAGTCTTCTAGCCACTGTTAATAGAGCTAGGTGCTTAGAGATGAGCACCAGACGATCCAACGAACTCATTATAAGGTACAAGATTTCATATTGTAATGCATAAGTCCACCTGAAGTTTGTTGTCGACGGAACTTATTGAATTACATGCTCTATCCGACATGGTTTCAACTTAATTCGATGGCAGTTTTGACGGCAGTAACCGGACCAAAGATGTTTTTTAATCCACTTTTTGGGCGACGCGAAGGAATCGGGAAATTCAATGTTCCGCTTGATTTGAATAGAACGCCTGTCACGCGTGCTAGATCGACTATGCGTAAGCTAAGGTGTGGTAATAAATAATGAGAACTGGTCTGTTAGAATATTTAGAGTGCCCACTGATTTATCTGAGTATCTTCACAGCCATTATGAAATGTTTTACCATTTTCCTAAATAACTGAATTTGCCATATAATGAATTTTACAAAGAGAAAAGCACTGAACGTTCACAAAATAACTCAAAAATGAAAGTACAATGTAGATCTAATAAATACAAATAAGAAAAGATAGCAAGAGTTCATTGAGCATTTATTTTATACTGGGAGAAAAGTATGAAATAGACCGTATCCATATTACTACGAAAATTTGAATGGAACCGCAGAAAGAAGACGTACCTTTAAAAACTTAAGAGGAAACGCGGTCTGACTTATCTCTCCCTGGATTATGTCACTAGAGTAGTAATTTATTTTACACAATTTAAATATTTACTATTAGCACGTCTCTATCGTTTTACTTTTTTGATCAATTGTTTCTTGTGGGATCTAACCAAAACCCAAAAAAGCGCTTAGTTTTATTTGGCGTTTTTAGACGTACGGTATACAAATATGATAAATCATTTTGAAAAACGGAAAAGGTACCGACACAGAAAATCTAATCAAAATAAAAAACAAAATTAGTTCAGTTTTAGGGTGTTGAAAACGGGCTTACGAACCTCGATTTTAGTTAGCATAATCAGTCGACGAGCAGCGTCTTTTTTACACGGTATCGGGGAGGCATTTGAAAAACAATGTTCAAATACCTCATAGCGCTATATTAAAACGTCTACATTAGTGTTGCCATATTTCGCTTGGGTTTCATCGGGACGTTCTGGAATACGGATATGTTGTTACAAAAGGGGCAATTTTACAACGATTTTCCAAAAATGCAATAGAAATGTTTTTCTTACATTTTATGTGGCGCTTCTTGCGGAAGAAGGACCGCTGGCCATATTTTTTCTATGATTCCAAATTAACATATTACCGCAATATTGATTACACAGTCCCTGGCAGCAGACGATATTTTTTATCGGTCCTTTTCACTGGGCCAACATCAATGATATTACTTTTTCCACTATGGTTTTATGAGCAGCAATGGAAATAAAATACTCGCTCAATTTCAAAAATTTACAAAAAAAAAACATTTTTCTTTCACAGAACCTATCGATTTCCACTATTTCGAGGCAAGTTCAGATTCTACAAAGTTCTTTAGATATATCAACTGCTGAAACCATTTGCCACCTTATTTTCACGTGGAAGATTTTTGTTGATTAACAGCGTTGCACTGTGTAAGTTTAAATCGGGACATTATAGGTTTCATCGGGACGTTGGGACAGAGGGCTCAATAACGGTGACGGTCTCGATATATCGGGACGGATCGGATGGCAACCCTAGTCTACATTCCCTTCTCGAAGAGGTTTTTCATATGTTTTTAAAATATGTGTCACTAGTCATCATTAAAACATTTGCCACAGGTTTTTTCGATTGGATATCACATGATTCGTAGTAAAAAAAACTATTTGAATTCCTAGTACGGTATAATGACATGACACATGAAACAGGCGTCACTACAACACATGGGAGTTGATTAGTTATATTATTTCCCTTTCCCTCGTATCTTAATTGCGTATCATGGTGTTGTTGTCCAATTCCTAAATTGCCGTTGTTGTTTCCTAAATTGTTTCGTACATTGCATACAACAGCATATCGCGTCACGCGGTAATTAGTGGTATCGTTTTGTGCTGCGGGGTGAATCGTCATCATTCCTGCGAAATTCTGATATGAGTATTCTTGTTACTCTTCTGTTGATTGCAGATCCTGCAGTACAGATAATGTTACCTTCCTGTTCGTTTAATGTTGCATTAGGTTGTTATCATTAATTATTATCCCCTGAGTTACGGCTTGCATTCTGGCATACATTTGTCTATGGGCCTCACTTATTAGATTTACTTATACCAGGTTTATATTAAGAAATAACTATACCCGGTTCAACACTTTATAACCGATATAAAAAAAGCTTACTTATAAAAATATTACCTAGAATAACAATTCACAGGTTATTTAATGCTTAATTTTTTTAAACAGTCAACACTGATATGCGCGCGTGCGCAGTAACTTTTATAACAACACAAACAAACGTCAAAGTTAAATCGAGACTACTGTCAGTGTAATCGAGAACATGGAGAAGAAAACCGTTAGAAAAAGAAGTCAAAATTAGGAAGAAGAGGAGAAGTTAAAAACGAATTCTACAGTTTATTCGTGTTTCTTTTTTTATCACAATTAATTAAAACACATACAAACATGTAATTAAAAATCCCTTGAATCGCACTGATAAGGTCGCAGGGCTTCGAAATTGTTTAAAATTGAATTGAATTGGTCGCTATCCCAGATTTAAACCGAGTTTAACTCTATGCGAGGTTTATAAATAATACTTTTTGCTATACCATCATTATTCTACCACTATTCTCAAGCTTAACGTTAAACCCGATTTATAAGTAAGGCCCTATAGCGCATAAAGTTTTGTTCATCTTGGACCAAAAATGTAACAAAATAATCTGTTTCTCTGGTTAAAATTAAAAAAGCAAATCAAAAAGATTAAGGGATTACATATTAATATTTACTAACATGACGTTTGACAACATATTTGAAGTTTTAAATAATATTTACATATTACAGCAGAGATGAATAACATTTTAGAGAAGGTAATATAGAAGTCTAGGCATCTACAGGGCTTATGACCTGTCAATGGCTGGTTTAAGTGGCCACTTTACATACTGTGTAACATTCACCATTCTGCCCATATTTGAACATCATGTTTGCATGTTGGATTAATTGGTGTCCTGACGAAGAAACGGGTACGTCTCGAAACCGGTAGACATAGAAAATTCGGTAAGTGGTTGTCTACAAATATTTAATAACAATTAGTTAAATGATTGACCACAAAGTTAATGCTTTAAATATTAATTATATATAATTAATGGTATATTTGCAAGCTTTATCTTCCTACTCTGTTATTTTGAATTGATTCGATTTTTTTATATACGTATTTTTGATCGTGTCCTAAATACATATTTTTGTAGGTGTCCTACTTAAAGATTTAAAAAATGTTCTTGTTCTGATCTCCAAGCTTAGTTGGTAGCCCACGTACTAACGACAGGCTCCGATTGTACATTATTGAATGACAGCGGGGTGCGTTGTTCCATCTCATAATAATTTATTCCTGTCCCGGTACTCCTACCTGATGCAGCTATCGGTGGTCCAACAATTCTCGTGCGAATAATGCGAAATATTTTGACGGAAAGCGTTCACCTCACTTGAAATTTTAATTATTCAGAGTCCTTTAGGCTGCGAGAGTTCTGGAATTCTCGTTTCAGTATTCAAAACACGACTTCATACATCTACGTTCCTTTTGGTATCAAAACTTTACACACGCAGCGAAATAATGTTTTTTTGTCTTAGGTTAATTGTGGATACTTGTCTTTTTTGTCAGCTGATTTAACCACAGAAATTTTTGATCAACTTGTCGAATTTGCTAGGTCATCGCTACCGGGAAAATCATATGCGTGCTATGCAAATTCGCAAAGTGTACATGCGTACAATAAACATTTTCTTCTTCAAACAAGCGAATTGTGCGTATAACTTACGGCAACTGAGAAGGAAAATATTTGAGAGAAGGATATATGGAAGTTAACGCATTTACAGGGCTAATAACCTGTTATTGGCTGGTTTGTGGCCACATAACTGTGGCATTCACCATTCTGTCTTTGTTTAAACAAGCACATTTCCTCAACTCTTCCGTCTGTTGACTTTAGTGAAGTAAAGGAGCTGAAACCTTTATTGATTCTAAAATTTATATTTGAAGCACTAACTAAGCTAACTCTGAAACCAGCCGGTAGAAAATAAAAAACACAGTAGTTTTATATTTATTTGTTTTTTTATTTATTTATTTAATTTTGCAATAAGCCCGAGGGGCATTTACAAAAATTATACAGGTAAGTACAAACATTGTAATTAATAATTTAAAAATAAACAACCCTTTTTTTGTACACATGTAAAAACAAAAAAGCATGCTGCAATGCAAAATAAAAGGTGAAACTTTGCGTAGTAAAAAAGAAAAAAAGGTAAATATATATATGCCTTCTCTTTTTTGTACTTTCATTGATGATAACCTTACATACAATTATTATATAATATGGAAACTTCACTGGGCTTTTAGAGTTAAGTCTAACTGTGTAAAATATAAAACTATGTAACCGTACTATGTGTTTCCTGAATAAAAGAAAATAAAAATAAAATAAATAAATTAGCCACTGATGTAATTGTAGACAAAGAACAAAACTTCAAAAAAAATTAGCAAACACAGACACGGGCACAGTACGAGAATATCGGAACAATATTATCACATACAACATTGTAAAATGAGACGAATACAGCCGAGACTAATAAACCAGGGAAGGAAATTATACAATAAACTACCAGATAAAACTAAGCAAAAGATTCAAACAACCTTTACGAAAGATGTTAAAAATATTATCATAAATAATATAATATGAATTTCAAAATGAAAAATTACTTGGTCAAATAAATGGTATACACATGGATTTAGAAATATATATATATTTTTTACTTAAGAAGATACATACGAGTACATGAACAGAAAAATATAAAATGAAAAATAATGAAACCCACTAAACCGCGAAACCGTATTTTCAGCTGGTTTCTTTTTTCCTTTAAAGAAATAATGTAAATTTAGAAAGTAATATAAATATTATTAACAACTAAAGGATAAGCATACGTATTTTTCCACAAAATATACATACAAAAATGTTAATAGTAAAATGTTAATCATTTAAATAAATCATTTAAATAAGTCCTTAGCATGTGGTGACAAAGTACATTATTTTCCTTAAATTAAAAATTACATTTATATCTTTATATAATCACTTTGTAAAGCGCCCTTGAGGTATTATATTACGAAAATGGCGCTGTATAAGTTATTCATAATAATAAAAATAAAATATTAATCAATATAATAATCCTTGCTACATATTAGCCATTGAGTTATTTTTTTCTTAAATGTTTTGTCAACATTTTCTCATAAGATCTGCTTAGGAATCTTATTGAAAAATTTTGGAATTGTATGATAAAGTGTTCCTTGGCCATACTTGTTTAAAAACCTCGGTACTGACAAGCCTTCACGTTGTGCTACCCTTGTATTATGTATATATATATATACCCTTTCTCGTAGGTACTGCCAAACCGATACCTAGAAACAAACACGAGCCATAAAATAGCATTAAAATAAAATAAAATTAGATCTTATTCATTCCCTCGGGAGTGAAATACAGCCTGTCTACGAACGTTTGGACATATTTAAAACATTGTCGAATTGTATTGAAGCCTTATAATCGTCCGTTTATCTCTTATTCATTCAGTAGCTCAATCACAAATAACTATCGATGTGATATCAATTTCTCACCATGGTTGTTTATCGTATTCGTGATCACAATGCAACATCCGTAAACACCTAATCTTTAATGTCAAAATATTTACGTTTCGCGACGTATAATCCTGCTGCGCAATCACATATTTAAATGTCACCGGTGTAAATATGGAAAATATTCCAAAACTGCTATTTTTATTTATTTATTTATGCTATTTATTGCATTTAGCCAGCGGTTGGCAAGCCAAATGTCAAGAAAAGCACTCGCCATAGTAATTGTAATTTAATTTTCACTTTTTTGTATTAGATACTCGTTGATTGCTCAAATGCTCAGCATGATTTTAAGCACGACGATAGTTATTTGTGATTGAGCTACTGAAAGCATAATAATCTCTAGTACAAGCATGCCCGGAAGCTACCCACAGGTTTCACTACCTAAAATGCACAATCGACACTTTGTATTCTCCGAGCTGTCGATATGTCCATCAAATTTATGTAACTCCAGTATCACCTACGAAACTCCGCGCCATTATTTACCTGGGTGCGGCCATAAATCAATCTAACGCCAGGAATATAAATATGGCTGGGAAAAGTGGACAGTCCTCGTCACGTAACTAATTTCTATTCTCCGTCCGCCAGTTCTACTGTTGGCAATATACCGCTCTCTGTTGCATAAAAGATAATTGAAACGACACTCGAATACGTTATTGGCCATGTCGTCCTGTTCAGAGGAGCGTGCGGTCATACAAAGTAATTGCGATCCTCAATTGATGCGATGTGACGCTGCTAACTGATCACTCCTCCGGTTGAAGGGAGCATCTGCCATGACACGACTACCTTCTGTGTTGCTGTATCTGATAACACGTTCCCTGGTCAGTTCTACGCGTCCATTCAATCCAACCTCAAACCCACAGCCTGATGACATTTCAATGCCATCGGCACATCGGCAGCATACCTTGTTGGTGCATACGTAGAGAAATCTTATTTATGCAATATTCTTGTTGTGTGTAATGTATTCGCATTAGAAATACACAACCAGACGCATTAAATCAATTCAACGGACGAAATAAATATTAATAATTAGCAATCAAGGCTCAATATAAAGCCTTGTTACATACATATCAGCCATTGAGTTATTTTTTTCTTAAATGTTTTGTCAAAATTTTCTTATAAGATCTACTTAGGAATCCCATAAAAAAATTTAGGAATTGTACTCGTATAATGAAGTGTTCTTTGGCCATACTTGTTTAAAAACCTCGGTACTGACTAGCCTTCACGTTGTGCTAGCCTCGTATGGTCAAACCGATACATGGAAACAAATTTGAGCCATAAAATAGCATTAAAATAAAATAAAAATTAGATCTTATTCATTCCCTAGGGAGTCACATCTTTTTACAAGATATCATCACATCATCGAACCGATCGTGCATAGGGTACTGCATTGGTAAAGTACATGCAGCGTATCTCGATCATGTGTTACAGAAAGATAAGGCGATCAGTCTTACCGTTCTGACTCACTCCAGATTCAGCGGAGTAGTAAAGTGTCAAATCCCAATTTAAATTAATGTCTCACGTTGACCCTCCAAATAACTCGGGACCTTTAGCGGGCTGGCGAACACACCTCTTTACTATACCATGAGTTGGATTTTTTCCCACTTGATTACCTTTTTCAGGATTTTTGCCTAAGTTTTTACATTCGTTTAGAATTCTGGTTCTATTGAACACTCGGTACTACTGTACTGCCGCGCAATCCCTAAACCGCCGTAACTTGAAAAAATCACTTTCAAGAAAAACGCCACGAACTTTTCCAATAAATAAATAAATCGCAATGATATTGATAAAAACTTATTTATTTAAAATGTCATCATAAGGTTATGATAATTACGATTAATTGTGAGAAGAAAGCCTGTCATGTAAGTCATTTAATAAAAAAGAAAAAAAGTTTTAAATTCGCGTCAGTTATTGCAGACAAGAAGTTACCAAAAACTAATTAAAATGCAGTATGAAAACTTGATACTGAAAAATAAGCTGCATTCAGTAATAATTATAGCCTAAAATGAAGTATTTCATAAAGTTTACTGCGTTTAAGTTAGTTTTTGGAGAAAACTGATCGCAGATATTTCTTTTGAGTATTAGCAGTTTTAATTAAAACAAACGTTTTCTTTTAAAAACACCTTTTTTTATCAAATTATATTGTAAAAAAATTAACAGAGCACGTGGCGTTTATTTTTACAAATGAAATATTCAGCATAATCAAGCTAAAAATATTTTTTGATAATCGCGTTTTAGTTAGTATTTTTATCATTTATGGGCTAAAAACTTGATGTTACTGCATGGGTTGGAATCTAATTTACAACTTTCCAGTTGTCGTAGCGAAAAAATAGTTTGATACACTTATGGCTAATTAAATGCTGATTACGATAAATAACTTCAAAACGACATAATGTAATTTGCGGTGGTTTAGGCTCTGCACGGTGTAAAGTATCCTAACAAGCCTTAACAATTTTGGGCCACTAATAATTATGAATCATGAAATAATCTCACTGGAGTATTTTTTCAAATGTCAGTAACTATTTAGCAGTGGCGAATGGTAATTTTATTTACAGGTAAGCTATAGAAAAAAGATCATATATTTGTACCTACATAGGAGGTAGATAATATAATGTAAGTAATATATACCATAAATTGATATTTTTCTGTGGTTCAGTGTGATAAAACAACTCTCATCCATGAAATCAACTCAAACGATGTAACTTCGTGGTATATTATATAATAAAGATATATTATCCATTGCGTTAATATATAATTCATTCAAAATAAATAAAAAATAGCACTATGAATTCAGTCGATATTAGGTATTCAATTGAAATGTCAACTGGCCGAATTGTTCTAGTAATTGATAGTGCTAAAAACGGCCGCGTGGAGCGGTATATGTCCTGCAATATGACGCAAGTAATTATGGTCTTATGTCAAAAGTACCATCTCAAAGAAAAATAGTCCTTAAAAAACAACGTTTGAATACTGTTTTCCAAATCAAGAATCTTCAAATAATTTGTGTAATCTGCAAGTTTAATCTAGGAGAAAAAACCCGCACTGGGGTTAATACATTCAAAATACAGTATACTTATTTGTTTGAAAAAATAAGCTGGAATAATCGGCTAGTTTCTTGGCTCACCGCAGTCGCTGGCGCGCTTTATTAATATTATATTTATATTAGGATAAAAATACAAACGGTGGAAATGATATGTTAATTAAATGTTAATTATTTGTTTGTTTTTCTGTAAATAAAGTTACAATAAAACATTATTATAGTTAGTCAAATATAATGGTAAGCTGCGCATAATCGCTTCTATACACGGTTCGCCCCTGCTATTTAGTTAGCTTTTGTTATATTTAAACTCTTCTGCGTAGTTCTATTTTCAATTTCTTTTTATCTTATTTAATTTCATCGTAACTTGCAACAATGAGAACGCCGAGTTCTCCCTCTCGAGAGGTTAAAGCCACTGTCGGTCCACTCTTCAGTTGATGAATATTTACGATCTCGCAATGGAGGAGGGCAGTCGTGATTGCCTGACCAGTTAACCCCATTACTCCAAACACCACTACTCAACGAGCCAACTTCGTTTGGGAAACGGTTCGTGATATGTTGTTATTCTCGTTGCATCCACCCATTCAACTTCGGAGTCAAAAGACGGTTCGAATTTTTATTATTCAATTATTCGTTCATTTATCACGACATGTTGGATCTTGGGACGCAGAATATTAATGCTTTCAGAAAAGAAATTAGGCCACTAATCGTTTTGAGAAAAATACCTTGATCATATTTTTTTCCGTCGTTGTACCGAAATTTATTCAGCTATTAATTTATAATATTAATTTCCGGATATCTTCTCCTTCTTCTTTTCCGCGTCCGCTCCTAATTTGAGCATGTGGACATCTAGGACACCGGGACACCAGGAGACCCTATCGCCAGCCAGCATTTTTGCCTCTTCCCACGTCAATCCAGCGCCTCTTAATTCCGCCGAATAAAGTATAAAGATCGTCGTCGACGGCCTTCCAGGACGGCGTGAGCCCGTAGGTTTTAAGAAAAGGCAATATTCCGGATATAACTACAACAAAATTAAAAAAAAAAACGTCATAAAAAAAGTTAAAACATATAAGGTATTTTCACTTGGGTCGATTCACCACTAAGAAGACAAATTTTCTTTTAAATCACTTAATGATTCTTTGTAAGAATCCAGTAAACTTCGTGTCCAATTGTACAATAAATATCCTTTCCTTCCTATTATTTTTCTTTTAAAGTATTTATTAATGTAATACTGCTGGCATAGTTAGCTCCATTTACTATTTTATAGTGATCGTTAGCGATAGCGACTAGACCAGAGCAGCCTTTAAAGTCAAAAGCATTGGTTTGAATCTGATTATAGTAAAGAATAAACTTCTGGAGTTGAAACATTTGAAAATAAATACTACAAATTAATGTAGAATTCTTATTTACAATCAATAATGTTCTTAACCTAGTTCTTGATCGAATGTATTGTGCAGAAGTGCTTTAAGTTTTGGGTTCAATTTGGCTTAATTTTAATGGGTAACGAAAGTTCTTCCTTGCTTGACACCCGTTGAGAGAATGAACACTAGTATCAACATCCAGCACTTAATTGGTGCAATTGGCGAATGTCCTCAATCGTCGCTGGTCTCCAGTGGTTGTTAGACGAGTCACATAAATTAAGTTGATAACTTTACACTCGGGTCGCTCGCAGTCGTAAAATAACAGGGGATTATTCACTGCCAATTGGATGGAATAAAATGCTTTCTTCGAAGGTTGGCGATTGGCGGGCGATGCCAATCCCAATGCCTAGCTGTTATCTGTCAAGGACTAATCGCGCTGTACATCTGTATTTTGTTCGATTATGAATAGTCGAAAGAACGAATTGAAATATAAATATTGTGAACGTCATTACAATTTTTTTGAATTATGTATCAATCAATTCCAGAAAAGCTCTCGATGGTTAAAAAATAATAATGTAACGTACAACTTCATCAATGAGTTTAACTGACAATAGATCTTGAAAAAAATAATTTACTCGGTTTAATTTTATTAATTCTTTTTTTTATTTATTTAATCGTTTATCACACTGCAATATTTCATGTTTCTATATTGGCACCTGAAGTGTAAGGCTGATCACCTTACTTACTGATCGATATACGCTGCATCTAGTGTACCATACACTCTTATAAAATATTGTATATCTTACTGTATACACTCGTTTACAGTAAGATATAAAATACAGTTACATATATAAATATACACACATAGAAACACATATACATTATAGTATTTTATCAGGAAAATTGTCCGCAAAAACAATATTACGATGATGGATTCTTCGTATCAAAATTACAAACTGCGGAATTGTTTTTGATTTTGTTATATTGGTTCTTATTTTCTGTGAATTATTTCTACTTCGGACCCCATTTGTTGACTACACTTTATATGCATCGAGTCATACAGTTCACGCGAATTTACTCGCTGATTGAGCAAATCAAACAGTCTTATCATTTAGATAACGGAAGAATTTGTGGTTAATATTCCCACTTATTTTTCATTCTTCTACAAAAACATGTCAAGCTTCGTGCGCGGTGTCAACGTCAACGTATTTAGGTCAAATACAAAAAAAATAATCAATTCTAAACGCCAGAACCTCGTTCACACGGTGGATACGTCTTTACTAAAAAAATAACTATTTCGAATAGATTTCCTTGCATTTAAATCAATTAAGGATTCATTCATTCCCGGTAGAATTCCACCGGCAACACTACTGACTAGTCCAACTCGTTAGCGTCCGCGTCGCGAACCCCGGGCAATGGGATCACACTCATAATGGTGTGATCACAGCAGATAACGAGAGGGTGAAAGGCGAGTTTCTGGCGCCTCCAAACCAGAACCAACCGGCTAAGGGAAGGTAACCCCGACAGAAAAATCCACCAGAGAAGGCAACGGGAAACCACTCTGGTCATCTTTTACCAGGAATCACTATGGCGAGTACATCAACAAGCAGTTGTCCTGGCCTCGGAGTAGCGCAGGACCGAGATGCTTTCGCTGTAGTGATCGCCAACGTCGGGGGAAACCTTATAAGGTGCCGCAAGAAGAAGAAGGGATTCAAAAGAAATAAAATTATATACTCGAAGGAAACAGATATTTCCATAGGTTTAACTCGAGAAATAAAGATAGATAGAAAGCTAGCTGTGCCCACTACTAGAATGCAAAAAATAAATAATTCGTGTTCCACAAACTGCAAATGATTCTAAAATATTTAAGAATGTTGGCAAGCACAGGCTGTTTAAAGAGGGTTACATATTATAAAGTATTTGCAGGACAATAGCTTGGGAGTAGATTCGTGGTTTCTTATTTTGTTTTATTTATTGATTTGTATTGCTGTCACATTTATTTATTCATTCTTGTTTGGATTTACTGATTGTTAAATGGGATAATATTTTATTTTATTATATTTGGGAAATCAACAGTTCTACAAACATATTTATAGTAAACAAACAGATATAGTGTATAAACTCAGAACTAATAACAGATTTCCACAAAGCGTACAAAGTTAGTAAAGAAAATATATTACATATTAAATAAATACATATAATATGTTTTTTTCATGTACTCGTAAATATTTTTCAATAATCAAAGATTTTTTTAATTTTTAAGAACAGTAAGTTATTGTAAATTGGGCGGGATTAGGACAAGGATGCTTGAAGAGAGTATAAGGAGGGGAAGGGAGATGCACATATTTATTATTATAATGTCTACTTAGTTACATAATGCATTTGTAGTGTAAATTTTAAATCTGACAGAGTGATGTTTGTGTAATCTATATCTTTAAATTCTGTATTGTACACTGAAAAAGTCCTACGAAAAAAAGCATTTTTAACATACGATGTTTTTTGAGTCATGACGTTTACAAATATTGTAAGAATGCTATACAAATAAATAAAAAAAATAGTTGTTAAAATTACAATCGATTAAAATTAAATAACTTTGTTTTCTATGTACCTCTTTAATTAAAAAAAATATATATAACCAACTAGTTTTAACAAATACTATGGCGTCTTCAGGGTTAATTTCAAACCGACATAATACCAAACTGATAACCTTCTATCTGTTTCTGGTTGATGCCTATGAACTATTAACGCCGTTCAAAGTAGTTCATGATATTTTTTTTTAAATATAAAAATACGTGCTTTGCCATACAATTGAATGCTCTTATTTTTACCCCGCGTATGAACATTTTTTGTATCCAATTTCTTCATTTCCAAGTTCCTCATTGCCTTCACATTCGCGAATCATCGACAATCCCAGTCGGTTTTAGGCCGCGATTACAAACGCTATCTGAACGTTTGTTTGTTGTGAACCAAACAAATATCAATGTGGATAGAGTGCCATCGGAAAGCGTCTGGATTTTTTAGCAATGTTTTGTTTTTGAAATAATTTTTGTATCCTTATTTATTTTATTTATTATGGTTCACAAATAAGAAATAATACATATGACATTGGTGTAATAATCACAAATTGTTATTTTAGATATTGTTCATCAATTATACCACGATCATCAGTATAGGCAAGAAGACATATTAGCACATTAAAAAAAATATTTAGAAGATTTTTTAAAAATTAAATTTTAAAAAAAACCAAATGATTGCTTACTTCTGCAGGAGAGAAGCGAGGGGGGGCGTGGCCGTGCGGTTGACGGTGTATCAAACTCCCTCTCCTCGTTTCTCCCCTGCAGAAGTAAGCAATATAAAATAAGCAGTAATGAATTTAATCCCAGTCAGTGAAGAATTCACTTCCCCCTTTTCTCAATCCAGTGAAGTACATATTATGTATTTCTGGATTACTTTCTTTTTGCACAAAGATGCTAAGGCTACCAGATTTCAGAGAGCTCCTTCGGGCAGCTTTTCTCGTTTGACAACGAGCAAATTTTCCGTGTATGTGGGCACCGCCAAGGAGACTTATGTCCACAGATGCGGTGTGCTGTATGTGGTGGGCAAGCTGCTGCAGAAGTAAGCAACCATTTGTTTTTTTCTATATTTTATTTTTTAAGATTTTAGTCGTTCTAAAAATTTATTTTAATGTGCCAATATGTCTTCTTGCTCATACTGATCATCGTGGTTTCGGATATGACGGTGTTTAAAGAACACCCTGTATGTGAACACAGCGTGCACAAATAAATGAAAAACGTTTATAATAGGTTTTTTAAAAACAATATATTATTTTACCTAACTAACATAAGTAAGTATTTAATTTAAAAAATTGCGTTAAAGATTTCAATATCAGCATTACTTTCTACATTATTAAACAATCTTAACATACGTGATAATGCATTAAAGTGCGCCATATTATTATTGAAGGTTGGAAGATAAAATGTTGTGTACGATCTCAATCTCCGACAGGGGACATTTAGGGGTACATTCCTTAAAAAAAAGTAGAATCAACATTACAATCAATTATGTTATTTTTTTTATTTTGTTTATTCAGAAAAACATTATAAAAAAACACAAATAAATCTAAATTAGTTTTCCACATAAATACAATTATAAAAATCCAGTTCAGTTAGATACTAATACATGTAGAAGTGCATGTGTGGGAGTTTTTGTGTGTGAGGATGCGTGGGTAAGTGAGTGAAGTGTGGTTTTGGTAGGTATGTGAATATGTATGTGAGGATGGGTTTATGGATAGCGTGAGTGAATAGAAACATCTTAAATTTATAATGTTTAAATATTTTTTATTTATTTATTTATTTTGTTTATTAAGAAAAACAACAGCAATACAAAGAAATATACACAACATAATAAAAAAAACATAAAATAAAGCCAAATCAGTTTTTCACATAAATACAATTATAAAAATCTAGTTCAGTTAAATATAATTTATAGAAGTGCATGTGTGCGAGTTTTTTTTTGTGTGTGAGGATGCGTGTGTAAAAAAGTGGAGTGTGGTTTTGGTAGGTATGTGAATATGTGTGTGATTGTATATGGGTGTGAGGGTAGGTTTAAGGACAGGGTAAGTGTGTATTTGATATGAGTGAATAGAAACAATTTAAAATTATAATGTAAAAATATAAATATATATTTTTTTAAAACGAAACATAATTTTTTTCAAATAATAGTTTTTTAATTTTGGTTTTAAAAGTGAGTTTACTGTAATTAAATATGTCTATGTTATTGAAAAATAAATTATAATTAAATTATATAAAGAAACAGAATTGTTTTTTAATTCTTATTTTAAAAGTGGGTTTACTGCAGTCAAATATATCTATGCCATTGAAAAATACACTATAATTACGTGCCAAGCGAATCAGAGGAGAGTTCTGTGCATAGTTGGTGCGAACTGTAGGTACATGGAAAAGAGATAGATTCGTGTGACGGGTGCGGTAGCCAGGTACGTTAAGGGCCAACTCAGAAACCGGAACAGGACTATCTATCTACTATGTTATATCTAATACCAAACGACGATCCTCAAGACTAAGTATATTATGTTTATGACAAGAAGTTTTTTAGTTAAGGTCCGTAAATCTGGATCTTCAATTGAGATGTCTCAAAAATGTTTGCTGAGTATTTTTAATCCTTATCTTGTGTGTGGAATACTGAGGAGACCACACAGAGGAGGCATATTCGAGGAGACTGCGGACGTAAGCGAAGTAAATCAATTTGATACTACCATTATCATTAAAAACTTGGCAAGTGCGAATAACAAAACCTATGTTTCTGTATGCCCGGTTCACTATATGTTCGATGTGGTTTTCATACGTAAGTTTTTTTATCTAGAATCACACCAAGATCACGAACAGTTTCAACTCATTGTACAGCTTGATTACTTATGAAATATTGATGCAAAATAGGTTTGGAGCTACGTGAAAAAGACATTAACATTTATGAATTTTTTTCTTAGTAATCTGTTAATCGGTATAGATCATCTTGGAGATTATGGCAGTCGCTATTATATTTTTATAAAGATATATCAGCTCAAAATCTGAGACCAAAATTTTGACCAATATTGTTTATTAGTTGAGGTATAACTAAGTGTTCAAATTTATTGGTACAACTATCTAAAATAAATTCTTTACATCGTGAAGCTCCACCGTTAGGCTTGAAATGACACTATATATTCTTCCGCCGAAGTGTTAACAAGACATTTTTTCATAGCGATAAACACGTCGAATTTCGTGCCAAAAGGAGAATATTTGCGGGGAATTTTACTGCGTGACTTTTTTTGGATATTAAAATATGTAAATGTATTATACCAACATATGAGATCGGTCTTGCTATGTCCTCTAGTAGGTGGATGTGTCCGGTCACGCGCGCGATACGTCACTTCCGCGTACTATCCGACTGTGCCAAATTCCGTCAGCGACACTCGGACGCGGTGGGCAGGACACTGGACGACAGGCGGACTGGCAAACAGCAAATAGACCCACTACGGGCGGATCGATCGACGCTGGTATTCTAGGACGGTAATCCCTCTATTATTATAGGCCCGTGTGCAGTGTGCAGTGAGCAGTGTGCAGTGTACCCGCTGTGTGCGTACAGTGTGCGCCTGTGTCGGTCAATACTATATTACTAGACTCGTCCGGTCACTCCCGAAAGGCCGGATATGGTTTGTATTCATCTCCCTTTACGCGCGCAGCTTCATCCTGTTTACCGAACCGTGTCGTATTTGTATTCACCAACACTCATTCGTTGCTACCGCTGTGATCGTTATTTACAATGTTATGTTTATTTGAATGTGTCGCTCAGATGATAATGCGCGCGCGTGGAGGCCTTACGAGATGCTTGTTTTTCGCATCGAGGACTTAATTTGTAAACACGTATTACGTAACCGTACAAGCAAGTGAATGTATTTGCATTTTTGTGCAATTTCTCGTAATGTACGGAACGGCCGCGCTTTCTTCCGCCGGTGACTACTCGCGACCACGTGACCGGGCTTTCCTCGGCCCGCCGGCGGGGGAGGGGGCGAGGGGGAAAACCTTCTCCCCGCTTCTCCCCGCGGTGACGAAACCTTCCTCTTTCCCGCCAAAACCCACAGCGGAAGAACAGAGACGGGGCTAATGTGTCGCGCTGCGCGCGCAATTCATTCATGATGGCCGGAGACGGTTCCATTCATAAAAACGCGGCGGGGCGGGCGGGAGGGGGCGGATGTTGGCGGGGTTAGGGGGGGGGACTGCCGAGGAAGCGGGGAGTGCGGGGCCCCTCAGCCCTCGGCCCGCCGCCCGCCAGTGCCGCACTGGACGCCGAGCGAGTCGGTCGTGTCACAGCGCTCGAACATGAGCTTACGGCCGGATCACCCGAGGATATATGTGCCCGAGGAGAGATTACTCTGTGCCGAGTGCTACCAGAAAGAAGAATCAGACTTGTGGTTTACGAAGTGAGTGCCGCGCCCGATGGCGCATTTATTTCTTTCGAAAAGTTCCGAATAACGAGTATACGGCTGCGGGCCCCGCGTGTCGCTCCGCGGCGCGCCGCTGCCGCGCGCCGCGGCCGCCGCCGTCCTCCGCTTACATAAGTGCCAGCGGGTCGGGCCCGCCGAGCGTCCCTTCCGGGGCTGCGCCCTCGCGCGCCCCCGTGTCCCGCGATCTCCGCGCCCCCCTGCGGTGCTCGGCCGCGGGGCGGACGGAGGATTGTGAAACTGGCGCGCTGTTTCCGCCGCTGCGGCTCCGCTCGGCCGACCGGTCGGCTGTCGATGTCGGTTGCCCATTCACGCGACCGGTGGATCGATAAGGCCCGTACGGACCTCGTCCGCGACGGCTGCACGGCTCGGCCGACCGGCGATCTCGGGTAGAAAGCGGCTCACCCTCGGTACCGGGGCGCGGGGCCGGCCGCCGCGCGGCGCGGCGTTGCGGCGGAGCGCCTCGCTGGCGGGGCGACTAGCCGGCTGCGGTCGGCCAGTTCGGCTTCCAGTTTTGTGCCGGCGGAAACGAATCGATTGTTACAAAAAATGTGGTCGTTTTTCTGTCCTACGGAGACGTGCCGCTGTCGCATTCCGGGAACGGAGCGTGACACTATCCGGGCCCCCGTCTGCCCCTGCCCCTGTCTCTGCCTCTGCTCCGTAGTACGAGTAAGCAGATCGGAATGTTTCCATAAAAAGTATTTTTGTGTAATTCACGTGAATGTACTACTCCCCAGGTAACCGCTCACCGCTACGCTCCATTCTGCGGTTTCATATTCGCCTTATCAAAAAGCCGAACGTTTTTAATTACTTCCTCGAGGCGAATACATAATCCCCATCCGCCGACGCATTCGCGTCAAACGCCCGAAATCTGTAAATCACTTCCTCGCAAAGTTTTCATTCTGACCTCCATTTTGTCTCTCGGCCGGTTAAAATATTCCTACACTTAATTAACCGCGAATATTATGCGCCAATTTCGTGAAAAAAACCTAGTTCGTTGCATTTCGTCACCGCTGGTAGTAAAATCTACAAGTAGGTATGGGGATATGTATATACTACGGATGCGCGCGCATTCATTGATAGTTCGAATGCCGGCGAATTATTGATGAATGAATGCAAAAATTACATTCATTGTTCTCCGAATTCAAGGGTGACGTTACTATCGCGCATAACTTGACTTTTCTCTCATGCAGCGTAACTTGGAAACGTCTATCTAATCCAAAGGTTAAAGTATTTGGCTCTTATCTGTTTCCTGCCTTTTGAGCCACGTGGAAAACATTTTTACATTAAGTAGATAAAGACGAGCGAGTTGCGAGTTATCGAACGACGTTTTTGCCGTTTGAGAATTATTTTCGTTGGAAATTTGACGAAAAATTGAAAGTTGTGCCGTGTGAGTGAATTTTAAAATAGTATTTATCCTATTTGTGCCTTCGAATTGTCATTACTCGTTCAATGAATCTTGTCGCCAGATATCCTTACAAATTGTGTGTCAATGCTCAAGTAATTGTGAAATAGTACGCGATAGCGTTATCTGTTTAGGAAAATATATGAAAAAATTATCATTCTCCGAACGGTGGTTCGTTAAATTCATATCTTTGCAACAGTTTAATAAAAATACGCATTAAAAATGTTGTAAACATATTTATTTTGTCCACTTTATAGCCCATTACTTTTTATTCGAACATGTAAGATTATTTATAAAGCAAATTCAATTTTCGACTGGCGAAATTTTTAATACGAATCTATCATATGTAATAAAGTTGATTTAATCGCATTAAAATCCTATTTTATTCGCGAAATAAACGAATTTAAATCAAATTCCAAAGTGATAAAATCGTAAAAATGACGCTGGTGAATTCTTAATATTTTCTGAGAAAAATCAACGATTTTATTGGTTGTGAATATTTTTAACATTTACGTGGGGACGTAAATGTAAAATTTTTTTTTTCAACAAATGAGTGAGATACGTGACTTAAATGTGAAAGTACGATTAAGTGTTGTACGGTTTTCGACAAAGGCCGAAAAACTGAGATTACTTTCATTGGCAATAAAAAAGCGTTGTAATTTCAAATCCGCGAGTGTTAACCGCGAAAAACGTGAAAAAAAATATGTGAAAAAGGGTGTTTTTACTGCCGAAAAACGGAGCTGAAAAATGAGAAAAATTCCGTTTATTTTCGTGTCGCGTTTTGAGAAACTACTGGCAATACAGACCTTAGTAAATCCATCAAGAAACGCAGACGCCTACTTATTTGTACGTTAATTAGCATATTTATTTCATTCATGAGTTAATTTGAAATCGAGTTTATTATTCGAAGACATCCGGAAATGTGGTGTAATACAAGTGGAACGCTGATTTTAGTGTTTGGTGCTACAATTGATATAAACTGGATATTTTCATCGTTTTAATTCAGTGAAAATCATATTTGTGGATCGTTGATCGATAAGAACTGTTTGATAGTGAAAATGTTGAGTATTCAGTGGTTTTATGTGTGAAAAAGTTTTCGTTTTCAAAGGATTAAACGGATACCTATCATCTTGTGATGAGAGCCAACGATTATCTCAAAATGACCCATCATTGATCTAGTCGGTAAACCTAAAAGTGTTCATAAAGATCAATGTTTAAAATAAATTAAAAATAAAACGGAATTTATCGTATGTAGTTGGTTCAAAAAACTCTAGGAATTTTTAAGTAAGAAAGAATAACGTCATACTTTTATGACTTTTTCTACTGAACTAATATTCGATTAAAATATTTTAAAATTATTTTATTACATCTTATATGTTCTTAATTTTTTTTTTCATTTCTTAAAAAAAAAAATAGTTTCTTATATTTAACTTCTTTGACTCTTTCAATTTTATTTCTTTGACTCAATCTTTCACTAAACTTAATATTTACTATTACTTAAATTGATTTTACACACTTATTTTATATAATTTATTAAATATGGTGGAGTTCTATAATTGAGGATACATATAAAGAATGTTAGTAATGCTTACTTAATAAGTACTAAGTAAATACTAAGTAAGACTTTTACTTTAATAATAGACTTTTGAATTTATTTTATAAACCTAATAGACTTTTGTATTTATTTAACCTACCTTAGATTTTCGGAGTTAACAAAGAATATAGGTATATTTTATTTAAATTTAATTTATAAGTTTCCATGCGTTTGAACATCGAAAAAACAAACGTAAAACATATACTCGACTGATGAAAGTATTATTTTTTAGTATAAAACTTCGCGGTTTTATCTATTATGCAAATAACATAGTATCTTTTAATTGCATTTTGATGCAATATATCGCTAATTACGATGCACAATCATAAATGACATCTTTAAATTACAGTTCTGAAATAATTACTTTTTAAAGTTTATTTATAAGTTTTTACAGATAGGTCAAATTTTATACTCTTATTAGGTTTTGTTAAATTAGTAATTTTATTGTAGCATTGATAACATCAAATACGTTTTTATCGGATGTCAGATGTTGCATTAACATATTTATTTTAAAATGAGGAACAATCGATTTGTGGTACAGCGTTGTTCGAAACTCTGAAATTTGATTCGGAGTCCGTGACGCTACCACTGTTGATTGTATTTAATTATAATAAAATAATTTAAATTTTGTTGAATTCTTTGTGGCATAGGAAAAACTGCTTTAGTTGTCATTAAAATGGTTTTTGAATGCGATTTTATTTTGCTTGACAAGACGAGAACTCCGGCACACTAAAAAACGTAAAAGCGCCGTGTTCATACATGTATATTTATACCGTATAGTTATTTGAATACTGGGACTGCAGGATTCACGTAAGGATAGATTCCCTTAAATCTTTAGTTGTCCTGATATCAGGTTTCGTATGGAATTCCTTCTGCTATCTTCGACTCCGGATCTGACCTTCCGAGAAACGAGGCGGAGAAATTTATTGTGATTCATAAATTCTAACCGACAATTTATTCTAATTAATTGACGCGATTTATTAATTATATGATACGTTGTATGCGTAAGAATCCTTCGAGATGATCAGTCAGTTATAATATTATAATATTTTGACAATAACCATTTATAATTTACGACAGTTATTTCATATTAAAAAAAATAGTGATACATTTTAAAAATAACTTACAGAGTTTTTGGTAGAATTTTGTATGAGAAATGCAGAGAAATATACTAAAATGTACTATTGAATAAATATTTTTACCTAAATTTATTGCAACAGAGAGGGAAAACATTTTTTAAAACGGAATATGGAAGTCTGGGCGTTTTCAGGTCGTATAACCTGTCATCGGCACGTTTAAACACCCATCATTCTGCCCATGTTTAAAAATCCGCGTTTCCTCAACCCTTCCATCTGTTGACTTTTGTGAAGTAAAAGAACTGGAACCTTAATTGATGTAGGTGATTTCATTTTTCTAAAATCTTCAAATTTTCTTGAATAATTTGTAAATAATTAACCCTTTTCTTGCCAGAGTATGCTAAAGGATACATAATGATCTCTGTTTCTTAACTGAACTATCACAATTCATAATAAACTTGGAATAAAACAAAAAAAAAATGTTTTGAATTCTGAAGCCTTTTCAACCATCAAATGTGTAAAAAATATGTTTTCTTTTGCCAAGGTAAAGGCCAATGAATGCCCAAATATTTATTTAGTGAACAACTATTTAAAATTAAAATTAGGTACCCAAGCTGCAATACTTACTTCTCTCTAAAAACAACAACATAATTTAAATAAGCGTACGTGTAAATTTATTGCGAATAAATAAGAAAACGCCACAATAAGAAACTCATTACCTATGCTTACAATTTATTTATTTATGTTTTTTTAACAAGGTTATTTTAATATTAACTCAACAATACAAGGCATTTTTTAGATAACAATAAATCATTGAGTAAAATAAATATTTGAATTGATAAAAATAAAGGTACGTAGTTAGAATATTTGTTTTTAAATAATTGTACATATGTTAGAATGACTTTTTTTATGCCTCAGATATAATAAACTTTTAATCATAATAAATAAGATTTTAGAACCTTTACTTCTTACTTGAGTTAAGCTTAACATTAATATGAAGTTATTATTTTTACTTTGTTTTTACGTGTTTAATTAATGAAATAAAATATCTTGTATTTAAGAAACATTTTAATCTAATTTGAAAATTCTGAAAAAGGGTGTACCACGAGGTAGTATTTTAGGACCTCTACTATTTATAATTTATATAAATGAGCTACCCAAAATTGACTGAATACACTGTGTACTATTTTTGCGGATGATACAGCATTATTTTTCGACTGCACAGGTGATTCAAATAATATTTATATAGATATAAGTGAAAAATAACAATCAGTAACAAATTGGTTTGCGTCTATAAACCTATTTTTAAATACGTTTCCGTTTTCCCGTAAGGGTAGGCAGAGATGATAGAACGCCATATCACTATCTACATTCATACATCTTCTCATGCACGCGCGCCGATTATTCCGACTTTTAAGATGATCAAGTATTTGTTGGATTTGGTATTGGCATGTCTTTCGCGGTCTTTCTCGTTTTCTTTCTTCTCTATCCATCAACATTCTCATCGTAAATATTTTTAGCCGTTCTTTCGCTGTTCATTCGCTCTGCATGTCCAAACCAGCGCAGAGCTCCTTTCTTGATTTTGTCGACAGTGCTTATCTCAGCCTCACACAATGTACGGATCTCAACATTTGTACATCTATCGTACATAGTTATTACTGATTATTTATCCACCACAATTTAAACAATGCATAAAGGTAATGAATCCACCCTTGCGGATATAATATAATATAATATATAATCAAAATGTCCCCTATGTTAATAGGGTCAACTTTAAATAACGTGTAGGCAATTATTGTTAGGTGTAATTGTACATACTGTTATTTTGCTTCGCTCTTCTCGGGAGAGAACACTTTCGATTACTTGACATATCACATAATTTTTCAGCTATTTATTTTATATTCAAGGTGTTAGACTTTGGACTGAGCTACCTCTTTATATAAAAAATGCATCTTCCTAGCCACCTGAATATTACTATATATTCTTAGAATCCTGACCTCCCTGTATTTTATTGTTCTTTTAAATGTATCTTTTACTCCTTTTTTTTCCTTGGTTCCTCTTTCTCTCTCCTTCCAATCGCATTATCTGATTCCACATTCCTCATCCTTTGATACGTATAACATAATGTATTTTTATATAAGTTCATATGTGCAAGCCCCATTAAAAAACAGCTGTTATTTTTTATCAATGAGGAAGTTCAGTGTCTTTTTTTATTTGTTAATAGACAATTAAACTAATCCAAAATTTATTTTATTTTTACAAATCGTACCATCAGCGCTATGATTTTTTAAAGTTTTGTATTCTGAAATAACGTCGCTGTGTGACGTCAGAGGTATTTCTCTGTCAGTTCTTCCGATTGGTTCGTTTACTTCAGTGGTCGGCAAACCCGTTAGTCAAAAGAGCCAAATATCTATTTATTTATGTATTTCAAAGTTTTAAAATATACAGAGTTTCTTTTTTTTAGGTAGAAAATTCCTGTGTTTAGGATGGACCTTCTTTTTTACATGTGTTTTTTTTATTTCATTAAATGATGCTCAATCATTTCAAAGAATTATTATAAAATTAAAAAATCATTATAAATATAAATTAGAAAACACGCAGAAAATAATAATAAAAATTGAATCATAAATATAAATTAGAAAATATAACAATAATAGTTAAGAAATGAGACATAATTATTATAAATTAGAAAACATACCAATAATAATAAAAAATAAAGCATACATACAAATCATAAAATATAGCATTAGTAATTAAGAAATTAATCATTAGAATAAATTGGAAAACACACCGATAATAATAAAAATTGAAGTAAAATATAAACTTGAAAATATACCGATAATAATAAAGAATTGAAGAACAAATATAAATTAGAGAATATAGCATTTATAATGAAAATAAAATAAACACACGTGTAAATACTAGTAATAATAAGAAAAATAAAACAAATGTAAATTAATAAACATAAAAAGTAAATATAAATACAAACAATAAGGAGATATTTGTCAATTAAAAGCAATACAATTTTTAGTCATGAAAATAATTTACAGGATGTAAAAAGATCTACCCCTTATCCACTTGCTCGCCTTCTTCTTATAAACATTGTAACTGACAGACGCCTTTATGTCAGCAGTACAACAAATAAGATTTATCTTAAGAGCCAATTTAATTTTGTTTTCAAACGTTTCCCCTTTAACCCAACGTACAACGCAGCAGAAAATATGAGTTTTCACCCTTTAATTTAACTAAATATTTAAATTGGTGATGATAAAAAGCTTCAGCTACAATTGTGTTGATGATCTTAAGCACGAATTCCATAACATTGCAAATTTCTTCTGAAAAAGCTTGCTCACAAATCGCTTCTTGATGAATGATGCAATAGTAAAGTGATTTGTTTTTGGTTTCAAACTATAAAAAAACATTTTCTCACTCCTGCCATACTTCAAGCCCTATCTATTGAAATATAAATAATTTTATCGAGATAAATATAATGTTTCTCGGTGCATTTAATGACAGTATTTACAATATCCTCAATTATCCAAAAGGCAGTAATCCTAAAAGTTCCTTAGACGAAATAAATCAAACGAAAAGTTTACATCGCTTGCAGTCTGTGAGCTGTAGTCGAGTGGTCAAAGAGCCGCGGTTTGCCGACCACTGGATTACAGTATGCAAACCGTATATCCTTCATGGCTTTCATATAATCGGTTCGTTCATATGAACCAGTGACGTCGTTCTAAGTAGTGCGTTTTATTATTTTTTCCGTTCATTTCCAAGAAGCTTAACAGCACAATTTAATGCTCTTATTTTTACTGCGCGCAAGAAAACATTTTTTGTATTTAATTTCCTCATTAGGTTTTTTTTTCATGTATATATCTTTCGATATATATTTTCGTACAAATTTTTGACCAACTCTTCTTTTGACCAGTCTGTTTTTTTGGTTGGCTGGAAGATATTGATTTTAGCAATAAGTCCGCCAAAGTATTTATTTTTTGTAACTAGAAGATTTAAAATAAACGATAAATAAACAAACTTGGAAAAACAAGTGTGAAAAGATGGGAAATGCGATCTAGGCGATTGTGTGGTAAAACTATGTGGGTATGAGAGCTGCACAAAATGACGTGATCCGTGTATTGTGTAAGGCTGAGAAGCAGTATCGACAAAATGAAAGGAGTTCTGCGCTGGTTTGGACATGTAGGACGAATAGACGGCTAAAGATTGGCCAAAAATGTGGATGGATGCAATAAACGAGGAAGAACGAGAAAGATATGGAACGAAGATGAAGATGAAGCGAGGTCTGTGCAAAGACAGAGTGATAGGCGTGTGTTATCCTCTCTGCCTACCCCTACGTGGAAATGGTGTGATGGTTTGTTTGTTGTGATTTAAGCTTGTTCATTTAAAAAAAAGAGAAAAAATACTTCTTAAATCTTATTTGTACATTCTTTGAGTTCACATATGTACATATAAATTATGAAATATCTTAACCAACAAACTTAACAATTACAATATTTGAGTTTGTCCAAATGTTTGTAGACAAAAGACTAGATTTCACCCCCTCAGGAGTCATTAAGATTAACAAATTACAACATTTATGGAGAATAAAACCCTTAAAGAAGGAAATATGAAGGTATAGGCATTATAATAAAGGTTTCAGCTCTTTAACTTCACTAAAACCACAAATGGAACAATTGAAGAAATATGGATGTTTAAATACAGTCAAAATGGTGAATGTTACACAGTGTGTAAAGTGGTCACTTAAACCAGCCAATGACAGGTCATAGGCCCTAGACTTCTTATTTAAAGTATTCTCCATCCCTGTTTGTGAATCTTGTGTATGCATGTATGAATATTTATGTGGGTGTGTGTATGTATACATATGTGTATGTATATATGCATGTATTTGTGTGTATGTACGTGTGTATGTATATGGAGATATATAAATAAACATATATGTTAGTTTGCCTTACCACGGGTCTTCTCCTACTAGGCATTACTTTATAATATATATTTAAAAATAAAAAATATTTTTTTTTTTTAATTATGCCAATGTCTTATATATTTATTGTTTGTAAACCGTTGAAAATAATAAAATATTCGATTATTTGAATAATTAATTTATAGTAAAATGAAGTCCATAAGAAATTCGATATTTATTTATCTGTACATTTATCCAATCTATAATAGAAAATTTAAAAGCCTCGATATAAATCCATACGAACGTTTGATTTTTATTAACTTATAAGTTATACGTTTAGCTACAATCTAATCACTATTGGTTTTTATTAACTGTATGTACTAACTAAAGATGTCTTTTTTTTATTTTATATATTTTTATTAAAGAAGGTAAAAACATGTACACAAAAATATAAAAAGAAAAATAATGAAACCCACTAAACCCGAAACCGGCTTGTCAGCAGGTTTCTTATTTTTCCTTTACAAAGAGAAACGATCAAAATGATAGAGGTTTAATTTTTAAAAATAATTATATAATTTAGGTATTAGCAAAATATGACATTTAAAACAATAAAAGATACATACGACATTGGTATAATAATCACAATTTGTTATGTTTAGATATTTTTCATCAATTATATGTGTAATAACACAACATGTACAAATCTGTTAACCAGAAGATTATAATTAAATTCCGTTAACGTCATTACTTAAAAAAAAAAGAGATTTGTCGAGTTGTGTATTTCATATGGACTCACACGAAATTTAAATCGCTAGGCTCTCGAAAAAACAGAATATATTTTATTTATTTATTTTATTTTATTTATTTCGAATACAAACAGATGTACAGGTTAAATTGATATTTAAAAAAAAAACTATATAAAATGTATACATAGTAGGGCCTGCCATCCAATTATATGTATTCACTAAATAATACTGTAATAAAGTGACGACGGCTTAAAGTTTAAACTATAAAAATAATAAATACTAAATATTAAAATAAGATAAATGTGGACAAAACAAGGAGATAGTGGAAAGGAAAAGAAGGAAATTGATAAGGAGTGGTAAAGGATGATTGAAGGAAAGTAAGAGTGGAAAATTGCATTTGATTGAATGATTTAATGAATTATGAATGAAGAGCATGAATCAAGCCCATTAATTCTGTTCTGTACATATTGTATGGAGTGTTAAATATATCAAGACTATTAAAATTTTTGTTAAATGTTTCACATATACGATATATATATATTACTTATTTAAGTTTATTTTTTTGTGTTTGACATCGCAAACAATGTATATGAATATTTTTAGTGACCGTGATATTATCTAAGCGTCCTTAACTTAATTTTTTTTCATAATTAAATTTGTACTTTCATGTTGTAAAGTCGTCGTATCGTTCAAGATTTTATATAACTGGTTTCCTAAGGTTTTTCAATTCAACATCAACTCAATCAATGCACGTCGTGAGACTAGTTCATATGCTTTTGTTTGTGAATAGGATTCCGCACAATGCACTTGCGAGGGTAGGAACCTTTCTCGGTACTACTTATTGATATTTTACGTTGGAATATGCTTTATCAAAGCTTTTGTCGCTAAAAGGTTTACAATAGCTCCGCACTTCAGTCGAGTATCTTACATCGCTCTAGGGATGCGTAGGGGAAGGGGTCCGGGAGGTGGGGGGCATCGGTATCTTCTCGACCCAGCTAAGCGTGTCTCTAGCCAGGGGATTACAACTGTTTATTCAAAGAAAGTAATTTTTACGATGTTAACGAAAGTTTTGTTAAACATGATGCAGCGCGATAAATAATATTATTGTATAATTTCATTTGTACGGACTTAACTTATTTGGCTATTGACTTACGTATTTTATCTTTTATTTTCAGAAGTCGGCGATAATGAAGGATCAGGAAGGAACAGGGGTGCTGCCGGGAGTCCGTTAGCAGGAGGAGGCAGGTAGCATGGAGCAGCAGGGCTCGGCGGCGCCCCCCAGGCCCGCCAAGCCCGCGCAGGGCGGGGCACCCGCGCGCGTACATCGCGCCGTGGGTCGCCCGCCGCCCGCGCCCCTACCCGCGCCCGCACCCGCCCCGCCCGTGTCCCTGGAGAGGCCTCGGCCGCCGGCGGAGCGCAGGCTCAACACCTACGTGGACGCGCCCCCGCGCGCCGCGCGGCCCCCGGAGCCCGGGAAGCCGCGGGGCGCCGTGACCGCGCAGCCGGTGGCCGCGCCCGTCAAGCGCGCGGAGCGGCCCCCGTGCCCGCAGCCGCCGGACTCCATAATGTGCAAGCGCTGCGGCCGCTGCGGCTGCGAGCAGTGCGCGCGGCCGCCCACGCTGCCGTCGCGCTGGATCGGCGAGTCGTGCCTGTGCAGCGCCGAGACGGCTATAGACTACGTGTCGTGCATGTTCTGCGTGAAGGCGCTGTTCTACCACTGCTGCAACGAGGGCGACGGGGACGGCGACTCGGGCGGCGAGGCGTGCGCGGACGAGCCGTGCTCGTGCTCGGGCGGGCGGCGGTGCTCGCGCTGGGGCTGCCTGGCGGCGCTGGCCGCGGTGCTGCCGTGCCTGTGCTGCTATTGGCCCCTGCGCGCCGCGGCTGCGGTGTGCGCGGGCGCGTACGCGCGCACGCGCTCGCCGGGCTGCCGCTGCCGGCCGCGCGCGCCCGACAGACCGACGCGCGCGCCCGACCGGTTGCCGCTGGCGCCCGGCCCGCACTACTAGCGCCGGCGAGGTGCGGACAGCGGACGCCGGACAGTGGACAGAGGACAGTGCCGCGAGTGAAGTGAAGGGACGGCCAGTGCCGGAGGACTCCGACGAAGTGAGCGAGCCTTAAACGATAGATACGCTAAGTTTATATCAAATTCGCGTTTGATAGCCAAAAGTCACTAATGTTAAACGACGAGACGCGGTCCGTCCCGCGACGGGCGGACCGTTATATTTATTAATGAATACTAATTTTATTAAGTACTTGTATATCGAATCATATTTTGTATAAAGATATCCAACATTAATTTATTTTCGCACGTAAGTACCGCGCAGTGTACAAAATTAGCAAAATCAGTAATTTTCCTCGGCCAGCGGCTGCGCCAGGCGGAGGGGTCGGGGGCGGGAGGGGCCGCCACCAGTATTATCTAGTCCCCCGCCCCCGTTCCCGCCCCCGCACCGGGGCCCGCTCTGTATATGTCTGTAAATACCGAACTGTAATATTATCTAATAATAATAATAACAAGAGACCAACTTGGAAATTATACAAGCTCGCCTTTTCTTTACTGTTCCCGCGGTGTGGCACCCCTGCCACCCGCGCCCCCCTCCCGCGGCCACATCTGGCGGGCGCTGCACATGCGCGCCCCCCGCGCCGCGCACCCCTAGCCCCGCACCGGGACGCTGTGACTGGAGATAGGAGAGAGGAGAGACTAGAGACTAGAGATCATCACAATATGTGTATTCACACATCATGGATCTATCTGATACTTAAATCATTTCACACAAATCTATTGTCGTGATTTGAAAACACCTACTTTCACCTTTCAAAAAAGATGCATTATATCGGCTATGTAATGAATTGTTGTAAAATTGTAATGAAAACGCTTATTATTTTAGATATTTTTCCATTAAAAAAGTACTTTAAAAAAGGCCTTTTATGGACTTAATGAGAACATGGAAGATATCAGTATATAGAACTAATAGTTTTGTTTTATTTGTGTTAGTTTATTTGATTATTTTTGGAATGTGTACTTGTTTATTGAAACCTGACTATCTCTTTGTGTTATTTTGTTAATTTATTTATATATTGACTTTCAATAAGCGTATAAATTATACCCATATTGAAGAAAAAATAATAACAAAAAAACTTAACCAATCAAGTGCCAAATACATAGTAAGATAGATTATAACACGTCTTGCCGCAGAGTGCATGGACAGTTAAACAACTGGCCCCTGTTTAATTATTTTTTTAAAAACATTAATAGCTATGGCTAAATTATTCTACTGTAATTTAACAGATTTTCTTTACATTTTCATTACGATTTTTCGCCTTATTTTAAATCTTTGCACAGCAGATATAATGAATCCTAATAATTTTACCAAGGAGCCGCATACAGTGCGTTTGAATGTTTAATAAGCTCATGTCAATGTAGTATATATACAATTTTTGTTTGTATAAGCACGCACATTTTAATAATTTATATGAAAACTTTTTTGCATGCACGCATAATCAGAGTTTATTAAATATTTGAATGAACTGTAATCACATACAAATAGTAACTTAAACAAGCAGATTATACACGAAACAAACAATATTCAAAAAGTAGTCTTCTAGATTGAATCACAATAAAACTATTTAAAAAAACAAATATTAACCAATACAAAATTTACTTTGTGATTTTGATGTGAAGCAATAAGAAGCCTGAAGCCCATTTCTTGTGTATCGTCCAAATCCACACGGCAGAGTATAAATTAGGGTGGTTTGACATTTATGGTATTATTTCAATTTTATTCAGCGGCTACTCTCGGGTTAAAATCCCGCACACGGAAATGGAGAATATCAGTCGGCCTCATGGTGTACTAGTTATTGCGTTTGCCTGAAATTATAAATACAAACAATTGTAATATAATAAATGTCTTCTTCTTAATTAGTTATTGGCTCTTTCACTTTGGTTCTGGCCAGTATCGAGTTTTTGATAAA
The DNA here is from genome assembly GCF_059751315.1 of Micrasema longulum. Taxonomy (NCBI): domain Eukaryota; kingdom Metazoa; phylum Arthropoda; class Insecta; order Trichoptera; family Brachycentridae; genus Micrasema; species Micrasema longulum. Next base: position 296,517 of record NW_028277755.1, read on the forward strand.
TTTGAACTTGTTTTAGTTATTTATATTTATTTATTTATAAATTTATTGCAAAAAAAAAAAATACATACTTAATAACAGGGAATCTATATAAAACCAATTAATGTAAAATGAAAACGGAGTGTTCTCTGTTTATAATAGTTTTCATCGAACATGGCACAGCCTATTTTAAGATGGAGATTTTTTATCTTTTGAGCGTAAGTAGTCCTATACTAATAAAGCAATAACATTTAAAAAAAAAAAACTATAACTACTTAATTATAAATGCCTAGCTAATCAAATGTAAGAAATTTAAAATCATCATTATACAAATATAAAGTATATATATATATATGTGCCAAGAATACATGTTACTTAAACATAAATAATATAGTATAGTATATAATAAAACAAATATAAAGCAATGAAATACATAAAAATATAAATAATATGTGTACCAATTATATAAAGTACTACGTTTATTGATTTATATATATTTTTCAAAAAAATCTCTCGCTACACTATTTATATGTGCAGTTATTTTTATTTTAAAATTTGTTTTACATTTTGAGTCTTTTATATTTGGCAATAAATCATTAAATATATTTGGAGCAATTACATTGTATTGCTTTTTACCAAAGGTGGTTGATACAAATGGGACAATACAGTTAATTTGTGTTGCTGAACGAGTGTTTATATTTTGTTGGGTTCTTTTGACCTCACTTAATTTATCATAAAATTTAATTAGTAGGCACCTCACAAACAATTGTCTTACATCCAATATCGTTATCTCAGCGAATAGATCTTCCGTTGAATACCTCAAGGGTTTTTTGAGAATGATCTTCATGATCCATTTTTGTGCTACTTTTACTGGTTCAAGGATTGAACGAGAGCAACCTCCCTAAGGTAAATTGCAATATGATAGTTTGCTGTGGCAAAAAGCAAAGTAAATTTGTCTCATAAGTTGAGCATTCAAAATATTTCTTAGGCTTCTATAAATGTATGCTGATTTATATGTATATATTTATGTATATATATTTTTATGTATATATTTATTATTTAGGGAAAACAACAGTTGTTATATTAAAAACACATAGTACATACATCCAGTTGAAGTTTTTTCACGAATATAATGAGAGAACATGTGACAGTAAAAAAAAATGTAACACGAGACAAGATTTTAAAAAAAGGAGCAAAAAGGTTAAGGTATGAGGAAATAGAGTTGAGAAGAGGGATTTTATGGTCAGTTCAATGCCTTTCAGCCATTGAGCACTGATAACGGAGGGAATTAGAGTTTAGTGGACTGTATGGAAATTATTACTCACTTTTAAAGTTTTTCCGATTGTTTCTTGCATAAAGCACTTCACTATTGCTGCAGAACGGATACCGGTATCGTGTAGATGTTGATGAACTGTATAATTTAGCTGTTTATATAACACTAAACTTCACTTTGTACGAAATATGCTGACGCAGTATATGATAACGATTTATTAGAGAGACAACATTTCACATGTGAGTTGCTCACAGGAGAAGCAAGAATTTGAAATAGGAAGGATTTGGAAAGGAACGGGACATTTACAGTTTTAAATGAGTTGCCAGTATAGAAAATGTAAAATCAGTACTTAACAGGGATTTTTATAATATAGTTGACCAATTCAAAATTTTGATATTATAAAAACATGAACATGATTAAAGGTACAAAAATTTATTATACACTGACAAAGGTTTCATTTTAGCGTTTAAAATGATTTTTTTTTAAGTAACAAAATTTTGTATCAAAAATATCTAAATGGGGACAAAGTAAGTTTAATTTGGAGCAGCTACGATAACAAGTTAGTTTTTTTAGTATTTAATGTCAAATACACTATACATATCGATTTACAACTCGATATCATTAATAGTTAGATATTTACATAAAATTTTGAATACATTTTTGTTGGGTTAAAATATGAATAGGGAATGGGATTTTGATATCGGAGTGGTCGGATTCGATCTCAGGATAACAATCACTTATGGGACATAAAAAAAAGTGGTTTAAATCTTCCTCCTCAAGCTGACATTCGCACATGGCAGAAACCCATTACAATAGGTGAGAACCATTACAGCAGTGCCCAATGCCCATTCTGCATATGCAGGATGCCTCTAGCTTGTTCAGAATCACTTTGGAAAACCGAGGCTTTTCCGTTGTATTTGGTTCAATAAATATCAATCTGCCTTATGTTATTCTATCGTGTCTTGTGGATTTTTACAGTGGTGTGAACTCCTTCAAATGGGACGACAATCATCAGAAAGTTGCTTTAGAAATATCGTCTATTCAATTCTGAACTATCCTAAACGTCAAAACATAAAATGTCTAGGAGAGCGATTTTTTCGACTTCACCAACAGTACATTCCAGAGTATTGTAAACGCCATGTTATTGTAAAATTGTTAAAAACGAGAACATCTGTGAATAATGGGGATCTTTAGCCCTACGGGGAAATTGAAAAAATGTATGTTTTCTTGCGCGCCGTAAAAATTGGAGCATTTAATTGTACGACAAAGTTTCCTGAGAATGCACGAAATTTAAAAAAAAAAACGAATTACTTTGAACGACGTCACTGGTTCATATGAATCAACCAATGATAAGAGAGTTATGGAACATTTCCGGTTTGCTTGCCGGCAATGGACCAATGGGCAAAACTGATCGAGAATAAGCGGAAGAGAACTTCTGGCGGCACGCGCGAAGTTATTTCGGAAATACACATTTTTACAAAATCATATCGCTGACAACACGATATAAAAAAACTGAAAAAAAAATTTGACCTAGTTTAATAGTTCATAATTTTTTTTTTAAAAACACTGAAGTTTCTCATTCAAAGTTGCCTTTTTTTGTGTTAGGGGTTTAGGATAAACGGAAATGATTTAATAATTTAAAAACTACCGCATATTTGGCATTTAAAATTATACAGACAGGAGGGGAATTTCACTGAGATTCGTATTCTGTAATTTTTTACTATTGCATTTTGTAAAATTGGCATTTATTATAGTTCAGAATTAAATAGACGATAATATAAACAAGTCAAATTCTTGTGTGTATTGACGACGTAAGTATAAATAATACGCAATCAACACACACAAAAATATTGTGTGTGACTGTATATAAGTACAATACAAAAGTGCAGATTTAGTAGAAACGCAAATTTCATAGTGGTGAACTGTGATAATTTATCGAGCATTATCGACAAAACCATGAAAGGGGTGCTGCGTTGGTTTGGACATGTGGAGCGGAATGGACAGTGAAAGAACGGCTACAAGGATCTACGATGCGAATGTCGATGGATGAAAGTATGACACAAAGCGAACACTTATTGTTTTTAATAAAATAAGTCGTTTATTTATGTTTTGAGTTGTAAGTTTACTGTTAATACGTGGTTAATACCATCGATGTAGGCGTACACAAGAAACATTTTGTCACGAATCGTAAAATGAAAAAAAAATGCAGTTTTGCTGTTAAGTCAGCCCAGCCCA